>NW_028119295.1:0-27784 GCF_965119305.1 Pelophylax lessonae | reverse complement strand
CCACTGTGGCAGAAAAGAAAAGAAAAAAAAATAAATAAATAACATTTTTTTTTTTTTTTTTTTCAAAATATACACACCCCGACCAAACACGGATGAGATGAGATGAGATGAGATGAGATGAGATGAGATGGTGCGCATCGTCACGCCCGTGAGCCGTTGGCCGTTCGGGGCCTGCGCTACAAGCGTGCACCCAAGGCGTAGCTAGCGCTCGCGGGCCCATGATAAACTTCCACTGTGGCAGAAAAGAAAAGAAAAAAAAATAAATAAATAACATTTTTTTTTTTTTTTTTTTCAAAATATACACACCCCGACCAAACACGGATGAGATGAGATGAGATGAGATGAGATGAGATGAGATGAGATGAGATGAGATGAGATGGTGCGCGTCGTCACGCCCGTGAGCCGTTGGCCGTTCGGGGCCTGCGCTACAAGCATGCACCCAAGGCGTAGCTAGCGCTCGCGGGCCCATGATAAACTTCCACTGTGGCAGAAAAGAAAAGAAAAAAAAATAAATAAATAACATTTTTTTTTTTTTTTTTTCAAAATATACACACCCCGACCAAACACGGATGAGATGAGATGAGATGAGATGAGATGAGATGAGATGAGATGGTGCGCGTCGTCACGCCCGTGAGCCGTTGGCCGTTCGGGGCCTGCGCTACAAGCGTGCACCCAAGGCGTAGCTAGCGCTCGCGGGCCCATGATAAACTTCCACTGTGGCAGAAAAGAAAAGAAAAAAAATAAATAAATAACATTTTTTTTTTTTTTTTTTTTTCCAAAATATACACACCCCGACCAAACACGGATGAGATGAGATGAGATGAGATGAGATGAGATGAGATGAGATGAGATGAGATGAGATGGTGCGCGTCGTCACGCCCGTGAGCCGTTGGCCGTTCGGGGCCTGCGCTACAAGCGTGCACCCAAGGCGTAGCTAGCGCTCGCGGGCCCATGATAAACTTCCACTGTGGCAGAAAAGAAAAGAAAAAAAAATAAATAAATAACATTTTTTTTTTTTTTTTTTTCAAAATATACACACCCCGACCAAACACGGATGAGATGAGATGAGATGAGATGAGATGAGATGAGATGAGATGAGATGGTGCGCGTCGTCACGCCCGTGAGCCGTTGGCCGTTCGGGGCCTGCGCTACAAGCGTGCACCCAAGGCGTAGCTAGCGCTCGCGGGCCCATGATAAACTTCCACTGTGGCAGAAAAGAAAAGAAAAAAAAATAAATAAATAACATTTTTTTTTTTTTTTTTTTCAAAATATACACACCCCGACCAAACACGGATGAGATGAGATGAGATGAGATGAGATGAGATGAGATGGTGCGCGTCGTCACGCCCGTGAGCCGTTGGCCGTTCGGGGCCTGCGCTACAAGCGTGCACCCAAGGCGTAGCTAGCGCTCGCGGGCCCATGATAAACTTCCACTGTGGCAGAAAAGAAAAGAAAAAAAAATAAATAAATAACATTTTTTTTTTTTTTTTTTTCAAAATATACACACCCCGACCAAACACGGATGAGATGAGATGAGATGAGATGAGATGAGATGAGATGGTGCGCGTCGTCACGCCCGTGAGCCGTTGGCCGTTCGGGGCCTGCGCTACAAGCGTGCACCCAAGGCGTAGCTAGCGCTCGCGGGCCCATGATAAACTTCCACTGTGGCAGAAAAGAAAAGAAAAAAAAATAAATAAATAACATTTTTTTTTTTTTTTTTTTCAAAATATACACACCCCGACCAAACACGGATGAGATGAGATGAGATGAGATGAGATGAGATGAGATGGTGCGCATCGTCACGCCCGTGAGCCGTTGGCCGTTCGGGGCCTGCGCTACAAGCGTGCACCCAAGGCGTAGCTAGCGCTCGCGGGCCCATGATAAACTTCCACTGTGGCAGAAAAGAAAAGAAAAAAAAATAAATAAATAACATTTTTTTTTTTTTTTTTTTCAAAATATACACACCCCGACCAAACACGGATGAGATGAGATGAGATGAGATGAGATGAGATGAGATGAGATGGTGCGCGTCGTCACGCCCGTGAGCCGTTGGCCGTTCGGGGCCTGCGCTACAAGCGTGCACCCAAGGCGTAGCTAGCGCTCGCGGGCCCATGATAAACTTCCACTGTGGCAGAAAAGAAAAGAAAAAAAAATAAATAAATAACATTTTTTTTTTTTTTTTTCAAAATATACACACCCCGACCAAACACGGATGAGATGAGATGAGATGAGATGAGATGAGATGAGATGAGATGGTGCGCGTCGTCACGCCCGTGAGCCGTTGGCCGTTCGGGGCCTGCGCTACAAGCGTGCACCCAAGGCGTAGCTAGCGCTCGCGGGCCCATGATAAACTTCCACTGTGGCAGAAAAGAAAAGAAAAAAAAATAAATAAATAACATTTTTTTTTTTTTTTTTTTCAAAATATACACACCCCGACCAAACACGGATGAGATGAGATGAGATGAGATGAGATGAGATGAGATGAGATGAGATGGTGCGCGTCGTCACGCCCGTGAGCCGTTGGCCATTCGGGGCCTGCGCTACAAGCGTGCACCCAAGGCGTAGCTAGCGCTCGCGGGCCCATGATAAACTTCCACTGTGGCAGAAAAGAAAAGAAAAAAAAATAAATAAATAACATTTTTTTTTTTTTTTTTTTCAAAATATACACACCCCGACCAAACACGGATGAGATGAGATGAGATGAGATGAGATGGTGCGCGTCGTCACGCCCGTGAGCCGTTGGCCATTCGGGGCCTGCGCTACAAGCGTGCACCCAAGGCGTAGCTAGCGCTCGCGGGCCCATGATAAACTTCCACTGTGGCAGAAAAGAAAAGAAAAAAAAATAAATAAATAACATTTTTTTTTTTTTTTTTTTTCAAAATATACACACCCCGACCAAACACGGATGAGATGAGATGAGATGAGATGAGATGAGATTGAGATTGAGATGAGATTGAGATTGAGATTGAGATTGAGATGAGATTGAGATGAGATGAGATGAGATGAGATGAGATGAGATGAGATGGTGCGCGTCGTCACGCCCGTGAGCCGTTGGCCGTTCGGGGCCTGCGCTACAAGCGTGCACCCAAGGCGTAGCTAGCGCTCGCGGGCCCATGATAAACTTCCACTGTGGCAGAAAAGAAAAGAAAAAAAAATAAATAAATAACATTTTTTTTTTTTTTTTTCAAAATATACACACCCCGACCAAACACGGATGAGATGAGATGAGATGAGATGAGATGAGATGAGATGAGATGGTGCGCGTCGTCACGCCCGTGAGCCGTTGGCCGTTCGGGGCCTGCGCTACAAGCGTGCACCCAAGGCGTAGCTAGCGCTCGCGGGCCCATGATAAACTTCCACTGTGGCAGAAAAGAAAAGAAAAAAAAATAAATAAATAACATTTTTTTTTTTTTTTCAAAATATACACACCCCGACCAAACACGGATGAGATGAGATGAGATGAGATGAGATGAGATGAGATGAGATGAGATGAGATGGTGCGCGTCGTCACGCCCGTGAGCCGTTGGCCGTTCGGGGCCTGCGCTACAAGCGTGCACCCAAGGCGTAGCTAGCGCTCGCGGGCCCATGATAAACTTCCACTGTGGCAGAAAAGAAAAGAAAAAAAAATAAATAAATAACATTTTTTTTTTTTTTTTTTTTCAAAATATACACACCCCGACCAAACACGGATGAGATGAGATGAGATGAGATGAGATGAGATGAGATGAGATGGTGCGCGTCGTCACGCCCGTGAGCCGTTGGCCATTCGGGGCCTGCGCTACAAGCGTGCACCCAAGGCGTAGCTAGCGCTCGCGGGCCCATGATAAACTTCCACTGTGGCAGAAAAGAAAAGAAAAAAAAATAAATAAATAACATTTTTTTTTTTTTTTTTTTTCAAAATATACACACCCCGACCAAACACGGATGAGATGAGATGAGATGAGATGAGATGAGATGAGATGAGATGGTGCGCGTCGTCACGCCCGTGAGCCGTTGGCCATTCGGGGCCTGCGCTACAAGCGTGCACCCAAGGCGTAGCTAGCGCTCGCGGGCCCATGATAAACTTCCACTGTGGCAGAAAAGAAAAGAAAAAAAAATAAATAAATAACATTTTTTTTTTTTTTTTTTTTCAAAATATACACACCCCGACCAAACACGGATGAGATGAGATGAGATGAGATGAGATTGAGATTGAGATTGAGATTGAGATTGAGATTGAGATTGAGATGAGATTGAGATGAGATTGAGATGAGATGAGATGAGATGAGATGAGATGAGATGAGATGGTGCGCGTCGTCACGCCCGTGAGCCGTTGGCCGTTCGGGGCCTGCGCTACAAGCGTGCACCCAAGGCGTAGCTAGCGCTCGCGGGCCCATGATAAACTTCCACTGTGGCAGAAAAGAAAAGAAAAAAAAATAAATAAATAACATTTTTTTTTTTTTTTTTTTTTTTCAAAATATACACACCCCGACCAAACACGGATGAGATGAGATGAGATGAGATGAGATGAGATGAGATGAGATGAGATTGAGATGAGATTGAGATGAGATTGAGATGAGATGAGATGAGATGGTGCGCGTCGTCACGCCCGTGAGCCGTTGGCCGTTCGGGGCCTGCGCTACAAGCGTGCACCCAAGGCGTAGCTAGCGCTCGCGGGCCCATGATAAACTTCCACTGTGGCAGAAAAGAAAAGAAAAAAAAATAAATAAATAACATTTTTTTTTTTTTTTTTTTTTTTTCAAAATATACACACCCCGACCAAACACGGATGAGATGAGATGAGATGAGATGAGATGAGATGAGATGAGATGAGATGAGATGAGATGAGATGAGATGAGATGAGATGGTGCGCGTCGTCACGCCCGTGAGCCGTTGGCCGTTCGGGGCCTGCGCTACAAGCGTGCACCCAAGGCGTAGCTAGCGCTCGCGGGCCCATGATAAACTTCCACTGTGGCAGAAAAGAAAAGAAAAAAAAATAAATAAATAACATTTTTTTTTTTTTTTTTTTTTTCAAAATATACACACCCCGACCAAACACGGATGAGATGAGATGAGATGAGATGAGATGAGATGAGATGAGATGAGATGAGATGGTGCGCGTCGTCACGCCCGTGAGCCGTTGGCCGTTCGGGGCCTGCGCTACAAGCGTGCACCCAAGGCGTAGCTAGCGCTCGCGGGCCCATGATAAACTTCCACTGTGGCAGAAAAGAAAAGAAAAAAAAATAAATAAATAACATTTTTTTTTTTTTTTTTTTTTTTCAAAATATACACACCCCGACCAAACACGGATGAGATGAGATGAGATGAGATGAGATGAGATGAGATGAGATGAGATGAGATGAGATGAGATGAGATGAGATGAGATGGTGTGCGTCGTCACGCCCGTGAGCCGTTGGCCGTTCGGGGCCTGCGCTACAAGCGTGCACCCAAGGCGTAGCTAGCGCTCGCGGGCCCATGATAAACTTCCACTGTGGCAGAAAAGAAAAGAAAAAAAAATAAATAAATAACATTTTTTTTTTTTTTTTTTTTCAAAATATACACACCCCGACCAAACACGGATGAGATGAGATGAGATGAGATGAGATGAGATGAGATGAGATGGTGCGCGTCGTCACGCCCGTGAGCCGTTGGCCATTCGGGGCCTGCGCTACAAGCGTGCACCCAAGGCGTAGCTAGCGCTCGCGGGCCCATGATAAACTTCCACTGTGGCAGAAAAGAAAAGAAAAAAAAATAAATAAATAACATTTTTTTTTTTTTTTTTTTTCAAAATATACACACCCCGACCAAACACGGATGAGATGAGATGAGATGAGATGAGATGAGATGAGATGGTGCGCGTCGTCACGCCCGTGAGCCGTTGGCCATTCGGGGCCTGCGCTACAAGCGTGCACCCAAGGCGTAGCTAGCGCTCGCGGGCCCATGATAAACTTCCACTGTGGCAGAAAAGAAAAGAAAAAAAAATAAATAAATAACATTTTTTTTTTTTTTTTTTTTCAAAATATACACACCCCGACCAAACACGGATGAGATGAGATGAGATGAGATGAGATTGAGATTGAGATTGAGATTGAGATTGAGATTGAGATTGAGATGAGATTGAGATGAGATGAGATGAGATGAGATGAGATGAGATGAGATGGTGCGCGTCGTCACGCCCGTGAGCCGTTGGCCGTTCGGGGCCTGCGCTACAAGCGTGCACCCAAGGCGTAGCTAGCGCTCGCGGGCCCATGATAAACTTCCACTGTGGCAGAAAAGAAAAGAAAAAAAAAAAAATAAATAACATTTTTTTTTTTTTTTTTTTTTTTCAAAATATACACACCCCGACCAAACACGGATGAGATGAGATGAGATGAGATGAGATGAGATGAGATGAGATGAGATTGAGATGAGATTGAGATGAGATTGAGATGAGATGAGATGAGATGGTGCGCGTCGTCACGCCCGTGAGCCGTTGGCCGTTCGGGGCCTGCGCTACAAGCGTGCACCCAAGGCGTAGCTAGCGCTCGCGGGCCCATGATAAACTTCCACTGTGGCAGAAAAGAAAAGAAAAAAAAATAAATAAATAACATTTTTTTTTTTTTTTTTTTTTTTCAAAATATACACACCCCGACCAAACACGGATGAGATGAGATGAGATGAGATGAGATGAGATGAGATGAGATTGAGATGAGATTGAGATGAGATTGAGATGAGATGAGATGAGATGGTGCGCGTCGTCACGCCCGTGAGCCGTTGGCCGTTCGGGGCCTGCGCTACAAGCGTGCACCCAAGGCGTAGCTAGCGCTCGCGGGCCCATGATAAACTTCCACTGTGGCAGAAAAGAAAAGAAAAAAAAATAAATAAATAACATTTTTTTTTTTTTTTTTTTTTTCAAAATATACACACCCCGACCAAACACGGATGAGATGAGATGAGATGAGATGAGATGAGATGAGATGAGATGAGATTGAGATGAGATTGAGATGAGATTGAGATGAGATGAGATGAGATGGTGCGCGTCGTCACGCCCGTGAGCCGTTGGCCGTTCGGGGCCTGCGCTACAAGCGTGCACCCAAGGCGTAGCTAGCGCTCGCGGGCCCATGATAAACTTCCACTGTGGCAGAAAAGAAAAGAAAAAAAAATAAATAAATAACATTTTTTTTTTTTTTTTTTTTTTTCAAAATATACACACCCCGACCAAACACGGATGAGATGAGATGAGATGAGATGAGATGAGATGAGATGAGATGAGATTGAGATGAGATTGAGATGAGATTGAGATGAGATGAGATGAGATGGTGCGCGTCGTCACGCCCGTGAGCCGTTGGCCGTTCGGGGCCTGCGCTACAAGCGTGCACCCAAGGCGTAGCTAGCGCTCGCGGGCCCATGATAAACTTCCACTGTGGCAGAAAAGAAAAGAAAAAAAAATAAATAAATAACATTTTTTTTTTTTTTTTTTTTTTTTCAAAATATACACACCCCGACCAAACACGGATGAGATGAGATGAGATGAGATGAGATGAGATGAGATGAGATTGAGATGAGATTGAGATGAGATTGAGATGAGATGAGATGAGATGGTGCGCGTCGTCACGCCCGTGAGCCGTTGGCCGTTCGGGGCCTGCGCTACAAGCGTGCACCCAAGGCGTAGCTAGCGCTCGCGGGCCCATGATAAACTTCCACTGTGGCAGAAAAGAAAAGAAAAAAAAATAAATAAATAACATTTTTTTTTTTTTTTTTTTTTTTCAAAATATACACACCCCGACCAAACACGGATGAGATGAGATGAGATGAGATGAGATGAGATGAGATTGAGATGAGATTGAGATGAGATTGAGATGAGATGAGATGAGATGGTGCGCGTCGTCACGCCCGTGAGCCGTTGGCCGTTCGGGGCCTGCGCTACAAGCGTGCACCCAAGGCGTAGCTAGCGCTCGCGGGCCCATGATAAACTTCCACTGTGGCAGAAAAGAAAAGAAAAAAAAATAAATAAATAACATTTTTTTTTTTTTTTTTTTTTTTCAAAATATACACACCCCGACCAAACACGGATGAGATGAGATGAGATGAGATGAGATGAGATGAGATTGAGATGAGATTGAGATGAGATTGAGATGAGATGAGATGAGATGGTGCGCGTCGTCACGCCCGTGAGCCGTTGGCCGTTCGGGGCCTGCGCTACAAGCGTGCACCCAAGGCGTAGCTAGCGCTCGCGGGCCCATGATAAACTTCCACTGTGGCAGAAAAGAAAAGAAAAAAAAATAAATAAATAACATTTTTTTTTTTTTTTTTTTTTTTCAAAATATACACACCCCGACCAAACACGGATGAGATGAGATGAGATGAGATGAGATGAGATGAGATGAGATTGAGATGAGATTGAGATGAGATTGAGATGAGATGAGATGAGATGGTGCGCGTCGTCACGCCCGTGAGCCGTTGGCCGTTCGGGGCCTGCGCTACAAGCGTGCACCCAAGGCGTAGCTAGCGCTCGCGGGCCCATGATAAACTTCCACTGTGGCAGAAAAGAAAAGAAAAAAAAAAAATAAATAACATTTTTTTTTTTTTTTTTTTTTTTCAAAATATACACACCCCGACCAAACACGGATGAGATGAGATGAGATGAGATGAGATGAGATGAGATGAGATTGAGATGAGATTGAGATGAGATTGAGATGAGATGAGATGAGATGGTGCGCGTCGTCACGCCCGTGAGCCGTTGGCCGTTCGGGGCCTGCGCTACAAGCGTGCACCCAAGGCGTAGCTAGCGCTCGCGGGCCCATGATAAACTTCCACTGTGGCAGAAAAGAAAAGAAAAAAAAATAAATAAATAACATTTTTTTTTTTTTTTTTCAAAATATACACACCCCGACCAAACACGGATGAGATGAGATGAGATGAGATGAGATGAGATGAGATGAGATGAGATTGAGATGAGATTGAGATGAGATTGAGATGAGATGAGATGAGATGGTGCGCGTCGTCACGCCCGTGAGCCGTTGGCCGTTCGGGGCCTGCGCTACAAGCGTGCACCCAAGGCGTAGCTAGCGCTCGCGGGCCCATGATAAACTTCCACTGTGGCAGAAAAGAAAAGAAAAAAAAATAAATAAATAACATTTTTTTTTTTTTTTTTTTTTTTCAAAATATACACACCCCGACCAAACACGGATGAGATGAGATGAGATGAGATGAGATGAGATGAGATGAGATTGAGATGAGATTGAGATGAGATTGAGATGAGATGAGATGAGATGGTGCGCGTCGTCACGCCCGTGAGCCGTTGGCCGTTCGGGGCCTGCGCTACAAGCGTGCACCCAAGGCGTAGCTAGCGCTCGCGGGCCCATGATAAACTTCCACTGTGGCAGAAAAGAAAAGAAAAAAAAATAAATAAATAACATTTTTTTTTTTTTTTTTTTTTTTCAAAATATACACACCCCGACCAAACACGGATGAGATGAGATGAGATGAGATGAGATGAGATGAGATTGAGATGAGATGAGATGAGATGGTGCGCGTCGTCACGCCCGTGAGCCGTTGGCCGTTCGGGGCCTGCGCTACAAGCGTGCACCCAAGGCGTAGCTAGCGCTCGCGGGCCCATGATAAACTTCCACTGTGGCAGAAAAGAAAAGAAAAAAAAATAAATAAATAACATTTTTTTTTTTTTTTTTTTTTTTCAAAATATACACACCCCGACCAAACACGGATGAGATGAGATGAGATGAGATGAGATGAGATGAGATGAGATGAGATGAGATGAGATGAGATTGAGATGAGATGAGATGAGATGGTGCGCGTCGTCACGCCCGTGAGCCGTTGGCCGTTCGGGGCCTGCGCTACAAGCGTGCACCCAAGGCGTAGCTAGCGCTCGCGGGCCCATGATAAACTTCCACTGTGGCAGAAAAGAAAAGAAAAAAAAATAAATAAATAACATTTTTTTTTTTTTTTTTTTTTTCAAAATATACACACCCCGACCAAACACGGATGAGATGAGATGAGATGAGATGAGATGAGATGAGATGAGATGAGATGAGATTGAGATGAGATGAGATGAGATTGAGATGAGATGAGATGAGATGGTGCGCGTCGTCACGCCCGTGAGCCGTTGGCCGTTCGGGGCCTGCGCTACAAGCGTGCACCCAAGGCGTAGCTAGCGCTCGCGGGCCCATGATAAACTTCCACTGTGGCAGAAAAGAAAAGAAAAAAAAATAAATAAATAACATTTTTTTTTTTTTTTTTTTTTTCAAAATATACACACCCCGACCAAACACGGATGAGATGAGATGAGATGAGATGAGATGAGATGAGATGAGATTGAGATGAGATTGAGATGAGATTGAGATGAGATGAGATGAGATGGTGCGCGTCGTCACGCCCGTGAGCCGTTGGCCGTTCGGGGCCTGCGCTACAAGCGTGCACCCAAGGCGTAGCTAGCGCTCGCGGGCCCATGATAAACTTCCACTGTGGCAGAAAAGAAAAGAAAAAAAAAAAAATAAATAACATTTTTTTTTTTTTTTTTTTTTTCAAAATATACACACCCCGACCAAACACGGATGAGATGAGATGAGATGAGATGAGATGAGATGAGATGAGATGAGATGAGATGAGATTGAGATGAGATGAGATGAGATGAGATGGTGCGCGTCGTCACGCCCGTGAGCCGTTGGCCGTTCGGGGCCTGCGCTACAAGCGTGCACCCAAGGCGTAGCTAGCGCTCGCGGGCCCATGATAAACTTCCACTGTGGCAGAAAAGAAAAGAAAAAAAAATAAATAAATAACATTTTTTTTTTTTTTTTTTTTTTCAAAATATACACACCCCGACCAAACACGGATGAGATGAGATGAGATGAGATGAGATGAGATGAGATGAGATGAGATGAGATTGAGATGAGATTGAGATGAGATTGAGATGAGATGAGATGAGATGGTGCGCGTCGTCACGCCCGTGAGCCGTTGGCCGTTCGGGGCCTGCGCTACAAGCGTGCACCCAAGGCGTAGCTAGCGCTCGCGGGCCCATGATAAACTTCCACTGTGGCAGAAAAGAAAAGAAAAAAAAATAAATAAATAACATTTTTTTTTTTTTTTTTTTTTTTCAAAATATACACACCCCGACCAAACACGGATGAGATGAGATGAGATGAGATGAGATGAGATGAGATGAGATTGAGATGAGATTGAGATGAGATTGAGATGAGATGAGATGAGATGGTGCGCGTCGTCACGCCCGTGAGCCGTTGGCCGTTCGGGGCCTGCGCTACAAGCGTGCACCCAAGGCGTAGCTAGCGCTCGCGGGCCCATGATAAACTTCCACTGTGGCAGAAAAGAAAAGAAAAAAAAATAAATAAATAACATTTTTTTTTTTTTTTTTTTCAAAATATACACACCCCGACCAAACACGGATGAGATGAGATGAGATGAGATGAGATGAGATGAGATGAGATGAGATGAGATGAGATTGAGATGAGATTGAGATGAGATGAGATGAGATGGTGCGCGTCGTCACGCCCGTGAGCCGTTGGCCGTTCGGGGCCTGCGCTACAAGCGTGCACCCAAGGCGTAGCTAGCGCTCGCGGGCCCATGATAAACTTCCACTGTGGCAGAAAAGAAAAGAAAAAAAAATAAATAAATAACATTTTTTTTTTTTTTTTTTTTTTTCAAAATATACACACCCCGACCAAACACGGATGAGATGAGATGGAGATGAGATGAGATGAGATGAGATGAGATGAGATGAGATGAGATTGAGATGAGATTGAGATGAGATTGAGATGAGATGAGATGAGATGGTGCGCGTCGTCACGCCCGTGAGCCGTTGGCCGTTCGGGGCCTGCGCTACAAGCGTGCACCCAAGGCGTAGCTAGCGCTCGCGGGCCCATGATAAACTTCCACTGTGGCAGAAAAGAAAAGAAAAAAAAATAAATAAATAACATTTTTTTTTTTTTTTTTTTTTTCAAAATATACACACCCCGACCAAACACGGATGAGATGAGATGAGATGAGATGAGATGAGATGAGATGAGATGAGATTGAGATGAGATTGAGATGAGATTGAGATGAGATGAGATGAGATGGTGCGCGTCGTCACGCCCGTGAGCCGTTGGCCGTTCGGGGCCTGCGCTACAAGCGTGCACCCAAGGCGTAGCTAGCGCTCGCGGGCCCATGATAAACTTCCACTGTGGCAGAAAAGAAAAGAAAAAAAAATAAATAAATAACATTTTTTTTTTTTTTTTTTTTTTCAAAATATACACACCCCGACCAAACACGGATGAGATGAGATGAGATGAGATGAGATGAGATGAGATGAGATGAGATGAGATGAGATTGAGATGAGATTGAGATGAGATTGAGATGAGATGAGATGAGATGGTGCGCGTCGTCACGCCCGTGAGCCGTTGGCCGTTCGGGGCCTGCGCTACAAGCGTGCACCCAAGGCGTAGCTAGCGCTCGCGGGCCCATGATAAACTTCCACTGTGGCAGAAAAGAAAAGAAAAAAAAATAAATAAATAACATTTTTTTTTTTTTTTTTTTTTTTCAAAATATACACACCCCGACCAAACACGGATGAGATGAGATGAGATGAGATGAGATGAGATGAGATGAGATGAGATGAGATGAGATGAGATTGAGATGAGATTGAGATGAGATTGAGATGAGATGAGATGAGATGGTGCGCGTCGTCACGCCCGTGAGCCGTTGGCCGTTCGGGGCCTGCGCTACAAGCGTGCACCCAAGGCGTAGCTAGCGCTCGCGGGCCCATGATAAACTTCCACTGTGGCAGAAAAGAAAAGAAAAAAAAATAAATAAATAACATTTTTTTTTTTTTTTTTTTTTTCAAAATATACACACCCCGACCAAACACGGATGAGATGAGATGAGATGAGATGAGATGAGATGAGATGAGATGAGATGAGATGAGATTGAGATGAGATTGAGATGAGATTGAGATGAGATGAGATGAGATGGTGCGCGTCGTCACGCCCGTGAGCCGTTGGCCGTTCGGGGCCTGCGCTACAAGCGTGCACCCAAGGCGTAGCTAGCGCTCGCGGGCCCATGATAAACTTCCACTGTGGCAGAAAAGAAAAGAAAAAAAAATAAATAAATAACATTTTTTTTTTTTTTTTTCAAAATATACACACCCCGACCAAACACGGATGAGATGAGATGAGATGAGATGAGATGAGATGAGATGAGATGAGATGAGATGAGATTGAGATGAGATTGAGATGAGATTGAGATGAGATGAGATGAGATGGTGCGCGTCGTCACGCCCGTGAGCCGTTGGCCGTTCGGGGCCTGCGCTACAAGCGTGCACCCAAGGCGTAGCTAGCGCTCGCGGGCCCATGATAAACTTCCACTGTGGCAGAAAAGAAAAGAAAAAAAAATAAATAAATAACATTTTTTTTTTTTTTTTTTTTTTCAAAATATACACACCCCGACCAAACACGGATGAGATGAGATGAGATGAGATGAGATGAGATGAGATGAGATGAGATGAGATTGAGATGAGATTGAGATGAGATTGAGATGAGATGAGATGAGATGGTGCGCGTCGTCACGCCCGTGAGCCGTTGGCCGTTCGGGGCCTGCGCTACAAGCGTGCACCCAAGGCGTAGCTAGCGCTCGCGGGCCCATGATAAACTTCCACTGTGGCAGAAAAGAAAAGAAAAAAAAATAAATAAATAACAATTTTTTTTTTTTTTTTTTTTTCAAAATATACACACCCCGACCAAACACGGATGAGATGAGATGAGATGAGATGAGATGAGATGAGATGAGATGAGATGAGATGAGATTGAGATGAGATTGAGATGAGATTGAGATGAGATGAGATGAGATGGTGCGCGTCGTCACGCCCGTGAGCCGTTGGCCGTTCGGGGCCTGCGCTACAAGCGTGCACCCAAGGCGTAGCTAGCGCTCGCGGGCCCATGATAAACTTCCACTGTGGCAGAAAAGAAAAGAAAAAAAAATAAATAAATAACATTTTTTTTTTTTTTTTTCAAAATATACACACCCCGACCAAACACGGATGAGATGAGATGAGATGAGATGAGATGAGATGAGATGAGATGAGATGAGATGAGATGAGATTGAGATGAGATTGAGATGAGATTGAGATGAGATGAGATGAGATGGTGCGCGTCGTCACGCCCGTGAGCCGTTGGCCGTTCGGGGCCTGCGCTACAAGCGTGCACCCAAGGCGTAGCTAGCGCTCGCGGGCCCATGATAAACTTCCACTGTGGCAGAAAAGAAAAGAAAAAAAAATAAATAAATAACATTTTTTTTTTTTTTTTTCAAAATATACACACCCCGACCAAACACGGATGAGATGAGATGAGATGAGATGAGATGAGATGAGATGAGATGAGATGAGATTGAGATGAGATTGAGTGAGCCGTTGGCCGTTCGGGGCCTGCGCTACAAGCGTGCACCCAAGGCGTAGCTAGCGCTCGCGGGCCCATGATAAACTTCCACTGTGGCAGAAAAGAAAAGAAAAAAAAATAAATAAATAACATTTTTTTTTTTTTTTTTTTTTTCAAAATATACACACCCCGACCAAACACGGATGAGATGAGATGAGATGAGATGAGATGAGATGAGATGAGATGAGATTGAGATGAGATTGAGATGAGATTGAGATGAGATGAGATGAGATGGTGCGCGTCGTCACGCCCGTGAGCCGTTGGCCGTTCGGGGCCTGCGCTACAAGCGTGCACCCAAGGCGTAGCTAGCGCTCGCGGGCCCATGATAAACTTCCACTGTGGCAGAAAAGAAAAGAAAAAAAAATAAATAAATAACATTTTTTTTTTTTTTTTTTTTTTTCAAAATATACACACCCCGACCAAACACGGATGAGATGAGATGAGATGAGATGAGATGAGATGAGATGAGATTGAGATGAGATTGAGATGAGATTGAGATGAGATGAGATGAGATGGTGCGCGTCGTCACGCCCGTGAGCCGTTGGCCGTTCGGGGCCTGCGCTACAAGCGTGCACCCAAGGCGTAGCTAGCGCTCGCGGGCCCATGATAAACTTCCACTGTGGCAGAAAAGAAAAGAAAAAAAAATAAATAAATAACATTTTTTTTTTTTTTTTTTTCAAAATATACACACCCCGACCAAACACGGATGAGATGAGATGAGATGAGATGAGATGAGATGAGATGAGATGAGATGAGATTGAGATGAGATTGAGATGAGATTGAGATGAGATGAGATGAGATGGTGCGCGTCGTCACGCCCGTGAGCCGTTGGCCGTTCGGGGCCTGCGCTACAAGCGTGCACCCAAGGCGTAGCTAGCGCTCGCGGGCCCATGATAAACTTCCACTGTGGCAGAAAAGAAAAGAAAAAAAAATAAATAAATAACATTTTTTTTTTTTTTTTTTTTTTCAAAATATACACACCCCGACCAAACACGGATGAGATGAGATGAGATGAGATGAGATGAGATGAGATGAGATGAGATGAGATTGAGATGAGATTGAGATGAGATTGAGATGAGATGAGATGAGATGGTGCGCGTCGTCACGCCCGTGAGCCGTTGGCCGTTCGGGGCCTGCGCTACAAGCGTGCACCCAAGGCGTAGCTAGCGCTCGCGGGCCCATGATAAACTTCCACTGTGGCAGAAAAGAAAAGAAAAAAAAATAAATAAATAACATTTTTTTTTTTTTTTTTTTTTTTCAAAATATACACACCCCGACCAAACACGGATGAGATGAGATGAGATGAGATGAGATGAGATGAGATGAGATGAGATGAGATTGAGATGAGATTGAGATGAGATTGAGATGAGATGAGATGAGATGGTGCGCGTCGTCACGCCCGTGAGCCGTTGGCCGTTCGGGGCCTGCGCTACAAGCGTGCACCCAAGGCGTAGCTAGCGCTCGCGGGCCCATGATAAACTTCCACTGTGGCAGAAAAGAAAAGAAAAAAAAATAAATAAATAACATTTTTTTTTTTTTTTTTTTTTTCAAAATATACACACCCCGACCAAACACGGATGAGATGAGATGAGATGAGATGAGATGAGATGAGATGAGATTGAGATGAGATTGAGATGAGATTGAGATGAGATGAGATGAGATGGTGCGCGTCGTCACGCCCGTGAGCCGTTGGCCGTTCGGGGCCTGCGCTACAAGCGTGCACCCAAGGCGTAGCTAGCGCTCGCGGGCCCATGATAAACTTCCACTGTGGCAGAAAAGAAAAGAAAAAAAAATAAATAAATAACATTTTTTTTTTTTTTTTTTTTTTTCAAAATATACACACCCCGACCAAACACGGATGAGATGAGATGAGATGAGATGAGATGAGATGAGATGAGATGAGATTGAGATGAGATTGAGATGAGATGAGATGAGATGGTGCGCGTCGTCACGCCCGTGAGCCGTTGGCCGTTCGGGGCCTGCGCTACAAGCGTGCACCCAAGGCGTAGCTAGCGCTCGCGGGCCCATGATAAACTTCCACTGTGGCAGAAAAGAAAAGAAAAAAAAATAAATAAATAACATTTTTTTTTTTTTTTTTTTTTTTCAAAATATACACACCCCGACCAAACACGGATGAGATGAGATGAGATGAGATGAGATGAGATGAGATGAGATGAGATGAGATGAGATTGAGATGAGATGAGATGAGATGGTGCGCGTCGTCACGCCCGTGAGCCGTTGGCCGTTCGGGGCCTGCGCTACAAGCGTGCACCCAAGGCGTAGCTAGCGCTCGCGGGCCCATGATAAACTTCCACTGTGGCAGAAAAGAAAAGAAAAAAAAATAAATAAATAACATTTTTTTTTTTTTTTTTTTTTTCAAAATATACACACCCCGACCAAACACGGATGAGATGAGATGAGATGAGATGAGATGAGATGAGATGAGATGAGATGAGATGAGATTGAGATGAGATGAGATGAGATGGTGCGCGTCGTCACGCCCGTGAGCCGTTGGCCGTTCGGGGCCTGCGCTACAAGCGTGCACCCAAGGCGTAGCTAGCGCTCGCGGGCCCATGATAAACTTCCACTGTGGCAGAAAAGAAAAGAAAAAAAAATAAATAAATAACATTTTTTTTTTTTTTTTTTTTTTCAAAATATACACACCCCGACCAAACACGGATGAGATGAGATGAGATGAGATGAGATGAGATGAGATGAGATGAGATGAGATTGAGATGAGATTGAGATGAGATTGAGATGAGATGAGATGAGATGGTGCGCGTCGTCACGCCCGTGAGCCGTTGGCCGTTCGGGGCCTGCGCTACAAGCGTGCACCCAAGGCGTAGCTAGCGCTCGCGGGCCCATGATAAACTTCCACTGTGGCAGAAAAGAAAAGAAAAAAAAATAAATAAATAACATTTTTTTTTTTTTTTTTTTTTTCAAAATATACACACCCCGACCAAACACGGATGAGATGAGATGAGATGAGATGAGATGAGATGAGATGAGATGAGATTGAGATGAGATGAGATGAGATTGAGATGAGATGAGATGAGATGGTGCGCGTCGTCACGCCCGTGAGCCGTTGGCCGTTCGGGGCCTGCGCTACAAGCGTGCACCCAAGGCGTAGCTAGCGCTCGCGGGCCCATGATAAACTTCCACTGTGGCAGAAAAGAAAAGAAAAAAAAATAAATAAATAACATTTTTTTTTTTTTTTTTTTTTTTCAAAATATACACACCCCGACCAAACACGGATGAGATGAGATGAGATGAGATGAGATGAGATGAGATTGAGATGAGATTGAGATGAGATTGAGATGAGATGAGATGAGATGGTGCGCGTCGTCACGCCCGTGAGCCGTTGGCCGTTCGGGGCCTGCGCTACAAGCGTGCACCCAAGGCGTAGCTAGCGCTCGCGGGCCCATGATAAACTTCCACTGTGGCAGAAAAGAAAAGAAAAAAAAATAAATAAATAACATTTTTTTTTTTTTTTTTTTTTTTCAAAATATACACACCCCGACCAAACACGGATGAGATGAGATGAGATGAGATGAGATGAGATGAGATGAGATGAGATTGAGATGAGATTGAGATGAGATTGAGATGAGATGAGATGAGATGGTGCGCGTCGTCACGCCCGTGAGCCGTTGGCCGTTCGGGGCCTGCGCTACAAGCGTGCACCCAAGGCGTAGCTAGCGCTCGCGGGCCCATGATAAACTTCCACTGTGGCAGAAAAGAAAAGAAAAAAAAATAAATAAATAACATTTTTTTTTTTTTTTTTTTTTTTCAAAATATACACACCCCGACCAAACACGGATGAGATGAGATGAGATGAGATGAGATGAGATGAGATGAGATGAGATGAGATTGAGATGAGATTGAGATGAGATTGAGATGAGATGAGATGAGATGGTGCGCGTCGTCACGCCCGTGAGCCGTTGGCCGTTCGGGGCCTGCGCTACAAGCGTGCACCCAAGGCGTAGCTAGCGCTCGCGGGCCCATGATAAACTTCCACTGTGGCAGAAAAGAAAAGAAAAAAAAATAAATAAATAACATTTTTTTTTTTTTTTTTTTCAAAATATACACACCCCGACCAAACACGGATGAGATGAGATGAGATGAGATGAGATGAGATGAGATGAGATGAGATTGAGATGAGATTGAGATGAGATTGAGATGAGATGAGATGAGATGGTGCGCGTCGTCACGCCCGTGAGCCGTTGGCCGTTCGGGGCCTGCGCTACAAGCGTGCACCCAAGGCGTAGCTAGCGCTCGCGGGCCCATGATAAACTTCCACTGTGGCAGAAAAGAAAAGAAAAAAAAATAAATAAATAACATTTTTTTTTTTTTTTTTTTTTTTCAAAATATACACACCCCGACCAAACACGGATGAGATGAGATGAGATGAGATGAGATGAGATGAGATGAGATGAGATGAGATTGAGATGAGATTGAGATGAGATTGAGATGAGATGAGATGAGATGGTGCGCGTCGTCACGCCCGTGAGCCGTTGGCCGTTCGGGGCCTGCGCTACAAGCGTGCACCCAAGGCGTAGCTAGCGCTCGCGGGCCCATGATAAACTTCCACTGTGGCAGAAAAGAAAAGAAAAAAAAATAAATAAATAACATTTTTTTTTTTTTTTTTTTTTTCAAAATATACACACCCCGACCAAACACGGATGAGATGAGATGAGATGAGATGAGATGAGATGAGATGAGATGAGATTGAGATGAGATTGAGATGAGATTGAGATGAGATGAGATGAGATGGTGCGCGTCGTCACGCCCGTGAGCCGTTGGCCGTTCGGGGCCTGCGCTACAAGCGTGCACCCAAGGCGTAGCTAGCGCTCGCGGGCCCATGATAAACTTCCACTGTGGCAGAAAAGAAAAGAAAAAAAAATAAATAAATAACATTTTTTTTTTTTTTTTTTTTTCAAAATATACACACCCCGACCAAACACGGATGAGATGAGATGAGATGAGATGAGATGAGATGAGATGAGATGAGATGAGATGAGATTGAGATGAGATTGAGATGAGATTGAGATGAGATGAGATGAGATGGTGCGCGTCGTCACGCCCGTGAGCCGTTGGCCGTTCGGGGCCTGCGCTACAAGCGTGCACCCAAGGCGTAGCTAGCGCTCGCGGGCCCATGATAAACTTCCACTGTGGCAGAAAAGAAAAGAAAAAAAAATAAATAAATAACATTTTTTTTTTTTTTTTTTTTTTCAAAATATACACACCCCGACCAAACACGGATGAGATGAGATGAGATGAGATGAGATGAGATGAGATGAGATGAGATGAGATGAGATTGAGATGAGATTGAGATGAGATTGAGATGAGATGAGATGAGATGGTGCGCGTCGTCACGCCCGTGAGCCGTTGGCCGTTCGGGGCCTGCGCTACAAGCGTGCACCCAAGGCGTAGCTAGCGCTCGCGGGCCCATGATAAACTTCCACTGTGGCAGAAAAGAAAAGAAAAAAAAATAAATAAATAACATTTTTTTTTTTTTTTTTTTTTTCAAAATATACACACCCCGACCAAACACGGATGAGATGAGATGAGATGAGATGAGATGAGATGAGATGAGATGAGATGAGATGAGATTGAGATGAGATTGAGATGAGATGAGATGAGATGGTGCGCGTCGTCACGCCCGTGAGCCGTTGGCCGTTCGGGGCCTGCGCTACAAGCGTGCACCCAAGGCGTAGCTAGCGCTCGCGGGCCCATGATAAACTTCCACTGTGGCAGAAAAGAAAAGAAAAAAAAATAAATAAATAACATTTTTTTTTTTTTTTTTTTTTTTCAAAATATACACACCCCGACCAAACACGGATGAGATGAGATGAGATGAGATGAGATGAGATGAGATGAGATGAGATGAGATTGAGATGAGATTGAGATGAGATTGAGATGAGATGAGATGAGATGGTGCGCGTCGTCACGCCCGTGAGCCGTTGGCCGTTCGGGGCCTGCGCTACAAGCGTGCACCCAAGGCGTAGCTAGCGCTCGCGGGCCCATGATAAACTTCCACTGTGGCAGAAAAGAAAAGAAAAAAAAATAAATAAATAACATTTTTTTTTTTTTTTTTTTTTTTCAAAATATACACACCCCGACCAAACACGGATGAGATGAGATGAGATGAGATGAGATGAGATGAGATGAGATGAGATGAGATGAGATGAGATGAGATTGAGATGAGATTGAGATGAGATGAGATGAGATGGTGCGCGTCGTCACGCCCGTGAGCCGTTGGCCGTTCGGGGCCTGCGCTACAAGCGTGCACCCAAGGCGTAGCTAGCGCTCGCGGGCCCATGATAAACTTCCACTGTGGCAGAAAAGAAAAGAAAAAAAAATAAATAAATAACATTTTTTTTTTTTTTTTTTTTTTTCAAAATATACACACCCCGACCAAACACGGATGAGATGAGATGAGATGAGATGAGATGAGATGAGATGAGATGAGATGAGATTGAGATGAGATTGAGATGAGATTGAGATGAGATGAGATGAGATGGTGCGCGTCGTCACGCCCGTGAGCCGTTGGCCGTTCGGGGCCTGCGCTACAAGCGTGCACCCAAGGCGTAGCTAGCGCTCGCGGGCCCATGATAAACTTCCACTGTGGCAGAAAAGAAAAGAAAAAAAAATAAATAAATAACATTTTTTTTTTTTTTTTTTTTTTTCAAAATATACACACCCCGACCAAACACGGATGAGATGAGATGAGATGAGATGAGATGAGATGAGATGAGATGAGATGAGATTGAGATGAGATTGAGATGAGATTGAGATGAGATGAGATGGTGCGCGTCGTCACGCCCGTGAGCCGTTGGCCGTTCGGGGCCTGCGCTACAAGCGTGCACCCAAGGCGTAGCTAGCGCTCGCGGGCCCATGATAAACTTCCACTGTGGCAGAAAAGAAAAGAAAAAAAAATAAATAAATAACATTTTTTTTTTTTTTTTTTCAAAATATACACACCCCGACCAAACACGGATGAGATGAGATGAGATGAGATGAGATGAGATGAGATGAGATTGAGATGAGATTGAGATGAGATTGAGATGAGATGAGATGAGATGGTGCGCGTCGTCACGCCCGTGAGCCGTTGGCCGTTCGGGGCCTGCGCTACAAGCGTGCACCCAAGGCGTAGCTAGCGCTCGCGGGCCCATGATAAACTTCCACTGTGGCAGAAAAGAAAAGAAAAAAAAATAAATAAATAACATTTTTTTTTTTTTTTTTTTTTTTCAAAATATACACACCCCGACCAAACACGGATGAGATGAGATGAGATGAGATGAGATTGAGATGAGATGAGATTGAGATGAGATTGAGATGAGATGAGATGAGATGGTGCGCGTCGTCACGCCCGTGAGCCGTTGGCCGTTCGGGGCCTGCGCTACAAGCGTGCACCCAAGGCGTAGCTAGCGCTCGCGGGCCCATGATAAACTTCCACTGTGGCAGAAAAGAAAAGAAAAAAAAATAAATAAATAACATTTTTTTTTTTTTTTTTTTTTTTCAAAATATACACACCCCGACCAAACACGGATGAGATGAGATGAGATGAGATGAGATGAGATGAGATTGAGATGAGATGAGATGAGATGAGATTGAGATGAGATGAGATGAGATGGTGCGCGTCGTCACGCCCGTGAGCCGTTGGCCGTTCGGGGCCTGCGCTACAAGCGTGCACCCAAGGCGTAGCTAGCGCTCGCGGGCCCATGATAAACTTCCACTGTGGCAGAAAAGAAAAGAAAAAAAAATAAATAAATAACATTTTTTTTTTTTTTTTTTTTTTTCAAAATATACACACCCCGACCAAACACGGATGAGATGAGATGAGATGAGATGAGATGAGATGAGATTGAGATGAGATGAGATGAGATGAGATTGAGATGAGATGAGATGAGATGGTGCGCGTCGTCACGCCCGTGAGCCGTTGGCCGTTCGGGGCCTGCGCTACAAGCGTGCACCCAAGGCGTAGCTAGCGCTCGCGGGCCCATGATAAACTTCCACTGTGGCAGAAAAGAAAAGAAAAAAAAATAAATAAATAACATTTTTTTTTTTTTTTTTTTTTTTCAAAATATACACACCCCGACCAAACACGGATGAGATGAGATGAGATGAGATGAGATGAGATTGAGATGAGATGAGATGAGATGAGATTGAGATGAGATGAGATGAGATGGTGCGCGTCGTCACGCCCGTGAGCCGTTGGCCGTTCGGGGCCTGCGCTACAAGCGTGCACCCAAGGCGTAGCTAGCGCTCGCGAGCCCATGATAAACTTCCACTGTGGCAGAAAAGAAAAGAAAAAAAAATAAATAAATAACATTTTTTTTTTTTTTTTTTTTTTCAAAATATACACACCCCGACCAAACACGGATGAGATGAGATGAGATGAGATGAGATGAGATGAGATTGAGATGAGATGAGATGAGATGAGATTGAGATGAGATGAGATGAGATGGTGCGCGTCGTCACGCCCGTGAGCCGTTGGCCGTTCGGGGCCTGCGCTACAAGCGTGCACCCAAGGCGTAGCTAGCGCTCGCGGGCCCATGATAAACTTCCACTGTGGCAGAAAAGAAAAGAAAAAAAAATAAATAAATAACATTTTTTTTTTTTTTTTTTTTTTCAAAATATACACACCCCGACCAAACACGGATGAGATGAGATGAGATGAGATGAGATGAGATTGAGATGAGATGAGATTGAGATGAGATGAGATGAGATGAGATGAGATTGAGATGAGATGAGATTGAGATGAGATGAGATTGAGATGAGATGAGATTGAGATGAGATGAGATTGAGATGAGATGAGATTGAGATGAGATGAGATGAGATTGAGATGAGATGAGATGAGATGAGATGAGATGAGATGGTGCGCGTCGTCACGCCCGTGAGCCGTTGGCCGTTCGGGGCCTGCGCTACAAGCGTGCACCCAAGGCGTAGCTAGCGCTCGCGGGCCCATGATAAACTTCCACTGTGGCAGAAAAGAAAAAAAAATAAATAAATAACATTTTTTTTTTTTTTTTTTTTCAAAATATACACACCCCGACCAAACACGGATGAGATGAGATGAGATGAGATGAGATGAGATGAGATGAGATGAGATGAGATGAGATGAGATGAGATGGTGCGCGTCGTCACGCCCGTGAGCCGTTGGCCGTTCGGGGCCTGCGCTACAAGCGTGCACCCAAGGCGTAGCTAGCGCTCGCGGGCCCATGATAAACTTCCACTGTGGCAGAAAAGAAAAAAAAATAAATAAATAACATTTTTTTTTTTTTTTTTTTTCAAAATATACACACCCCGACCAAACACGGATGAGATGAGATGAGATGAGATGAGATGAGATGAGATGAGATGAGATGAGATGAGATGAGATGAGATGAGATGAGATGGTGCGCGTCGTCACGCCCGTGAGCCGTTGGCCGTTCGGGGCCTGCGCTACAAGCGTGCACCCAAGGCGTAGCTAGCGCTCGCGGGCCCATGATAAACTTCCACTGTGGCAGAAAAGAAAAAAAAATAAATAAATAACATTTTTTTTTTTTTTTTTTTTCAAAATATACACACCCCGACCAAACACGGATGAGATGAGATGAGATGAGATGAGATGAGATGAGATGAGATGAGATGAGATGAGATGAGATGAGATGAGATGAGATGGTGCGCGTCGTCACGCCCGTGAGCCGTTGGCCGTTCGGGGCCTGCGCTACAAGCGTGCACCCAAGGCGTAGCTAGCGCTCGCGGGCCCATGATAAACTTCCACTGTGGCAGAAAAGAAAAAAAAATAAATAAATAACATTTTTTTTTTTTTTTTTTTTCAAAATATACACACCCCGACCAAACACGGATGAGATGAGATGAGATGAGATGAGATGAGATGAGATGAGATGAGATGAGATGAGATGAGATGAGATGAGATGAGATGGTGCGCGTCGTCACGCCCGTGAGCCGTTGGCCGTTCGGGGCCTGCGCTACAAGCGTGCACCCAAGGCGTAGCTAGCGCTCGCGGGCCCATGATAAACTTCCACTGTGGCAGAAAAGAAAAAAAAATAAATAAATAACATTTTTTTTTTTTTTTTTTTTCAAAATATACACACCCCGACCAAACACGGATGAGATGAGATGAGATGAGATGAGATGAGATGAGATGAGATGAGATGAGATGAGATGAGATGAGATGAGATGAGATGGTGCGCGTCGTCACGCCCGTGAGCCGTTGGCCGTTCGGGGCCTGCGCTACAAGCGTGCACCCAAGGCGTAGCTAGCGCTCGCGGGCCCATGATAAACTTCCACTGTGGCAGAAAAGAAAAAAAAATAAATAAATAACATTTTTTTTTTTTTTTTTTTTCAAAATATACACACCCCGACCAAACACGGATGAGATGAGATGAGATGAGATGAGATGAGATGAGATGAGATGAGATGAGATGAGATGAGATGAGATGAGATGAGATGGTGCGCGTCGTCACGCCCGTGAGCCGTTGGCCGTTCGGGGCCTGCGCTACAAGCGTGCACCCAAGGCGTAGCTAGCGCTCGCGGGCCCATGATAAACTTCCACTGTGGCAGAAAAGAAAAAAAAATAAATAAATAACATTTTTTTTTTTTTTTTTTTTCAAAATATACACACCCCGACCAAACACGGATGAGATGAGATGAGATGAGATGAGATGAGATGAGATGAGATGAGATGAGATGAGATGAGATGAGATGAGATGGTGCGCGTCGTCACGCCCGTGAGCCGTTGGCCGTTCGGGGCCTGCGCTACAAGCGTGCACCCAAGGCGTAGCTAGCGCTCGCGGGCCCATGATAAACTTCCACTGTGGCAGAAAAGAAAAAAAAATAAATAAATAACATTTTTTTTTTTTTTTTTTTTCAAAATATACACACCCCGACCAAACACGGATGAGATGAGATGAGATGAGATGAGATGAGATGAGATGAGATGAGATGAGATGAGATGAGATGAGATGAGATGGTGCGCGTCGTCACGCCCGTGAGCCGTTGGCCGTTCGGGGCCTGCGCTACAAGCGTGCACCCAAGGCGTAGCTAGCGCTCGCGGGCCCATGATAAACTTCCACTGTGGCAGAAAAGAAAAAAAAATAAATAAATAACATTTTTTTTTTTTTTTTTTTTCAAAATATACACACCCCGACCAAACACGGATGAGATGAGATGAGATGAGATGAGATGAGATGAGATGAGATGAGATGAGATGAGATGAGATGAGATGAGATGGTGCGCGTCGTCACGCCCGTGAGCCGTTGGCCGTTCGGGGCCTGCGCTACAAGCGTGCACCCAAGGCGTAGCTAGCGCTCGCGGGCCCATGATAAACTTCCACTGTGGCAGAAAAGAAAAAAAAATAAATAAATAACATTTTTTTTTTTTTTTTTTTTCAAAATATACACACCCCGACCAAACACGGATGAGATGAGATGAGATGAGATGAGATGAGATGAGATGAGATGAGATGAGATGAGATGAGATGAGATGAGATGGTGCGCGTCGTCACGCCCGTGAGCCGTTGGCCGTTCGGGGCCTGCGCTACAAGCGTGCACCCAAGGCGTAGCTAGCGCTCGCGGGCCCATGATAAACTTCCACTGTGGCAGAAAAGAAAAAAAAATAAATAAATAACATTTTTTTTTTTTTTTTTTTTCAAAATATACACACCCCGACCAAACACGGATGAGATGAGATGAGATGAGATGAGATGAGATGAGATGAGATGAGATGAGATGAGATGAGATGAGATGAGATGAGATGAGATGAGATGAGATGAGATGAGATGGTGCGCGTCGTCACGCCCGTGAGCCGTTGGCCGTTCGGGGCCTGCGCTACAAGCGTGCACCCAAGGCGTAGCTAGCGCTCGCGGGCCCATGATAAACTTCCACTGTGGCAGAAAAGAAAAAAAAATAAATAAATAACATTTTTTTTTTTTTTTTTTTTCAAAATATACACACCCCGACCAAACACGGATGAGATGAGATGAGATGAGATGAGATGAGATGAGATGAGATGAGATGAGATGAGATGAGATGAGATGAGATGAGATGAGATGAGATGAGATGAGATGAGATGGTGCGCGTCGTCACGCCCGTGAGCCGTTGGCCGTTCGGGGCCTGCGCTACAAGCGTGCACCCAAGGCGTAGCTAGCGCTCGCGGGCCCATGATAAACTTCCACTGTGGCAGAAAAGAAAAAAAAATAAATAAATAACATTTTTTTTTTTTTTTTTTTTCAAAATATACACACCCCGACCAAACACGGATGAGATGAGATGAGATGAGATGAGATGAGATGAGATGAGATGAGATGAGATGAGATGAGATGAGATGAGATGAGATGAGATGAGATGAGATGAGATGAGATGGTGCGCGTCGTCACGCCCGTGAGCCGTTGGCCGTTCGGGGCCTGCGCTACAAGCGTGCACCCAAGGCGTAGCTAGCGCTCGCGGGCCCATGATAAACTTCCACTGTGGCAGAAAAGAAAAAAAATAAATAAATAACATTTTTTTTTTTTTTTTTTTTCAAAATATACACACCCCGACCAAACACGGATGAGATGAGATGAGATGAGATGAGATGAGATGAGATGAGATGAGATGAGATGAGATGAGATGAGATGAGATGAGATGAGATGAGATGAGATGAGATGAGATGGTGCGCGTCGTCACGCCCGTGAGCCGTTGGCCGTTCGGGGCCTGCGCTACAAGCGTGCACCCAAGGCGTAGCTAGCGCTCGCGGGCCCATGATAAACTTCCACTGTGGCAGAAAAGAAAAAAAAATAAATAAATAACATTTTTTTTTTTTTTTTTTTTTCAAAATATACACACCCCGACCAAACACGGATGAGATGAGATGAGATGAGATGAGATGAGATGAGATGAGATGAGATGAGATGAGATGAGATGAGATGAGATGAGATGAGATGAGATGGTGCGCGTCGTCACGCCCGTGAGCCGTTGGCCGTTCGGGGCCTGCGCTACAAGCGTGCACCCAAGGCGTAGCTAGCGCTCGCGGGCCCATGATAAACTTCCACTGTGGCAGAAAAGAAAAAAAAATAAATAAATAACATTTTTTTTTTTTTTTTTTTCAAAATATACACACCCGATACCAAAGGATGAGATGAGATGAGATGAGATGAGATGAGATGAGATGAGATGAGATGAGATGAGATGAGATGAGATGAGATGAGATGAGATGAGATGAGATGAGATGAGATGGTGCGCGTCGTCACGCCCGTGAGCCGTTGGCCGTTCGGGGCCTGCGCTACAAGCGTGCACCCAAGGCGTAGCTAGCGCTCGCGGGCCCATGATAAACTTCCACTGTGGCAGAAAAGAAAAAAAAATAAATAAATAACATTTTTTTTTTTTTTTTTTTTCAAAATATAC
>NW_028119296.1:15000-17500 GCF_965119305.1 Pelophylax lessonae | reverse complement strand
TTACCGCAGCCTCGGCGGACGGAACTTGCGGTTTTTACCGGCCGATATCTCCGGACCCCTGGGCGAGGGGGGGGTTCGAGCTCCGCGTTTTACGTGGCCAGGGGGGCGGGCGAGGTCCCTGAAAAATTTGGGGTCCCTGGCTGGAAGCGGAGGGGGAGAACCGACCCCGGACGCGGGAGCCTCCGGCGGCCGGGGAGGCAGCGGGCGTCGAGCCGCGATTAAGCCGCGGCTTGCCGCAGCCTCGGCGGACGGAACTTGCGGGTTTTACCGGTCGATATCTCCGGAACCGTAGGCGGCAGGGACACGAAACTCGGTGGGCCGGGGGTCGGGGACCCCCTCTAGGCGAGGTGCGAGTTTGGGGTCCCTGGACCCAAGGGGTCACGAGATAATTTTTCCGGAGGCCCCCCTCGAGGGTGCGGGTCGAGGCCGCCGCCGGCTATACCCCCCGGTGGTCAAAAAGTCGAAAAAGTCCGAGGGGGGGACGTCGGCTCCCGCGCCAGGGCGACCGGCCGCGAAACGGCACCTCGCGCCATGCTGGCCGGGATTCCCAAGCTGGCCGGCGGGACTTTGCCGTTTTTCCGGCCGCGAAACGGCACCTCGCGCCATGCTGGCCGGGCAACCCAAGCTCGCCGCCGGGAGCCTTTGCGGTGGCCGGGGACGCCGCGAGCGGTGTGCCGCGATCTAGCCGGGTCCTGCCGCAGCCTCGGCGGACGGAACTTGCGGTTTTTACCGGTCTATATCTCCGGGACCGTAGGCGGCCGGGACGCGAAACTCGGTGGGCCGGGGGTCCAGGACCCCCTCTAGATCCGGTGCAAGTCTGGGGTCTCTGGGTGCAACGGGCGAGGAGCGGCGGGCTCCCGAATACCGGCGGTCCCCTGCCGGGGACGCTGCGGGCGTCGAGCCGCGATTTAGCCGCGGATTCCCGCAGCCTCGGCGGATGGAACTTGCGGTTTTTACCGGTCGATATCTCCGGACCCCGGGGCGAGGGGGGGGTTCGAGCTCCGCGTTTTACGTGGCCAGGGGGCCGGGCGAGGTCCCTGAAAAATTTGGGGTCCCTAGCTGGAAGCGGAGGGGGAGAACCGGCCCCGGACGCGGGAGCCCCCGGCGGCCGGGGAGGCAGCGGGCGTCGAGCCGCGATTAAGCCGCGGCTTGCCGCAGCCCCGGCGGACGGAGCTTGCGGTTTTTACCGGTCGATATCTCCGGAACCGTAGGCGGCAGGGACACGAAACTCGGTGGGCCGGGGGTCGGGGACCCCCTCTAGGTGAGGTGCGAGTTTGGGGTCCCTGGACCAAAGGGGTCACGAGATAATTTTTCCGGAGGCCCCCCTCGAGGGTGCGGGTCGAGGCCGCCGCCGGCTATACCCCCCGGTGGTCAAAAAGTCGAAAAAGTCCGAGGGGGGGACGTCGGCTCCCGCGCCAGGGCGACCGGCCGCGAAACGGCACCTCGCGCCATGCTGGCCGGGATTCCCAAGCTGGCCGGCGGGACTTTGCCGTTTTTCCGGCCGCGAAACGGCACCTCGCGCCATGCTGGCCGGGACTCCCAAGCTGGCCGGCGGGACTTTGCCGTTTTTCCGGCCGCGAAACGGCACCTCGCGCCATGCTGGCCGGGATTCCCAAGCTGGCCGGCGGGACTTTGCCGTTTTTCCGGCCGCGAAACGGCACCTCGCGCCATGCTGGCCGGGACTCCCAAGCTGGCCGGCGGGACTTTGCCGTTTTTCCGGCCGCGAAACGGCACCTCGCGCCATGCTGGCCGGGATTCCCAAGCTGGCCGGCGGGACTTTGCCGTTTTTCCGGCCGCGAAGCGGCACCTCGCGCCATGCTGGCCGGGCAACCCAAGCTCGCCGCCGGGAGCCTTTGCGGTGGCCGGGGACGCCGCGAGCGGTGTGCCGCGATCTAGCCGGGTCCTGCCGCAGCCTCGGCGGACGGAACTTGCGGGTTTTACCGGTCGATATCTCCGGAACCGTAGGCGGCAGGGACACGAAACTCGGTGGGCCGGGGGTCGGGGACCCCCTCTAGGCGAGGTGCGAGTTTGGGGTCCCTGGACCCAAGGGGTCACGAGATAATTTTTCCGGAGGCCCCCCTCGAGGGTGCGGGTCGAGGCCGCCGCCGGCTATACCCCCCGGTGGTCAAAAAGTCGAAAAAGTCCGAGGGGGGGGACGTCGGCTCCCGCGCCAGGGCGACCGGCCGCGAAACGGCACCTCGCGCCATGCTGGCCGGTCCCCCCAAGCTGGCCGCCGGGACTCTGCCGTTTTCCGGCCGCGCGCCATGCTGGCCGGGCTTCCCAAGCTGGCCGGGGGGACTTTGCCGTTTTTCCGGCCGCGAAACGGCACCCCGCGCCATGCTGGCCGGTCCACCCAAGCTGGCCGGCGGGACTCTGCCGTTTTCCGGCCGCGCGCCATGCTGGCCGGGCTTCCCAAGCTGGCCGGCGGGACTTTGCCGTTTTTCCGGCCGCGAAACGGCACCCCGCGCCATGCTGGCCGGGCTTCCCAAGCTGGCCGGCG
>NW_028119296.1:2500-5000 GCF_965119305.1 Pelophylax lessonae | reverse complement strand
GACGGAACTTGCGGGTTTTACCGGTCGATATCTCCGGAACCGTAGGCGGCAGGGACACGAAACTCGGTGGGCCGGGGGTCGGGGACCCCCTCTAGGCGAGGTGCGAGTTTGGGTCCCTGGACCCAAGGGGTCACGAGATAATTTTTCCGGAGGCCCCCCTCGAGGGTGCGGGTCGAGGCCGCCGCCGGCTATACCCCCCGGTGGTCAAAAAGTCGAAAAAGTCCGAGGGGGGACGTCGGCTCCCGCGCCAGGGCGACCGGCCGCGAAACGGCACCTCGCGCCATGCTGGCCGGGATTCCCAAGCTGGCCGGCGGGACTTTGCCGTTTTTCCGGCCGCGAAACGGCACCTCGCGCCATGCTGGCCGGGCAACCCAAGCTCGCCGCCGGGAGCCTTTGCGGTGGCCGGGGACGCCGCGAGCGGTGTGCCGCGATCTAGCCGGGTCCTGCCGCAGCCTCGGCGGACGGAACTTGCGGTTTTTACCGGTCTATATCTCCGGGACCGTAGGCGGCCGGGACGCGAAACTCGGTGGGCCGGGGGGTCCAGGACCCCCTCTAGATCCGGTGCAAGTCTGGGGTCTCTGGGTGCAACGGGCGAGGAGCGGCGGGCTCCCGAATACCGGCGGTCCCCTGCCGGGGACGCTGCGGGCGTCGAGCCGCGATTTAGCCGCGGATTCCCGCAGCCTCGGCGGATGGAACTTGCGGTTTTTACCGGTCGATATCTCCGGACCCCGGGGCGAGGGGGGGGTTCGAGCTCCGCGTTTTACGTGGCCAGGGGGCCGGGCGAGGTCCCTGAAAAATTTGGGGTCCCTAGCTGGAAGCGGAGGGGGAGAACCGGCCCCGGACGCGGGAGCCCCCGGCGGCCGGGGAGGCAGCGGGCGTCGAGCCGCGATTAAGCCGCGGCTTGCCGCAGCCCCGGCGGACGGAGCTTGCGGTTTTTACCGGTCGATATCTCCGGAACCGTAGGCGGCAGGGACACGAAACTCGGTGGGCCGGGGGTCGGGGACCCCCTCTAGGTGAGGTGCGAGTTTGGGGTCCCTGGACCAAAGGGGTCACGAGATAATTTTTCCGGAGGCCCCCCTCGAGGGTGCGGGTCGAGGCCGCCGCCGGCTATACCCCCCGGTGGTCAAAAAGTCGAAAAAGTCCGAGGGGGGGACGTCGGCTCCCGCGCCAGGGCGACCGGCCGCGAAACGGCACCTCGCGCCATGCTGGCCGGGATTCCCAAGCTGGCCGGCGGGACTTTGCCGTTTTTCCGGCCGCGAAACGGCACCTCGCGCCATGCTGGCCGGGACTCCCAAGCTGGCCGGCGGGACTTTGCCGTTTTTCCGGCCGCGAAACGGCACCTCGCGCCATGCTGGCCGGGATTCCCAAGCTGGCCGGCGGGACTTTGCCGTTTTTCCGGCCGCGAAACGGCACCTCGCGCCATGCTGGCCGGGACTCCCAAGCTGGCCGGCGGGACTTTGCCGTTTTTCCGGCCGCGAAACGGCACCTCGCGCCATGCTGGCCGGGATTCCCAAGCTGGCCGGCGGGACTTTGCCGTTTTTCCGGCCGCGAAGCGGCACCTCGCGCCATGCTGGCCGGGCAACCCAAGCTCGCCGCCGGGAGCCTTTGCGGTGGCCGGGGACGCCGCGAGCGGTGTGCCGCGATCTAGCCGGGTCCTGCCGCAGCCTCGGCGGACGGAACTTGCGGGTTTTACCGGTCGATATCTCCGGAACCGTAGGCGGCAGGGACACGAAACTCGGTGGGCCGGGGGTCGGGGACCCCCTCTAGGCGAGGTGCGAGTTTGGGGTCCCTGGACCCAAGGGGTCACGAGATAATTTTTCCGGAGGCCCCCCTCGAGGGTGCGGGTCGAGGCCGCCGCCGGCTATACCCCCCGGTGGTCAAAAAGTCGAAAAAGTCCGAGGGGGGGGACGTCGGCTCCCGCGCCAGGGCGACCGGCCGCGAAACGGCACCTCGCGCCATGCTGGCCGGTCCCCCCAAGCTGGCCGCCGGGACTCTGCCGTTTTCCGGCCGCGCGCCATGCTGGCCGGGCTTCCCAAGCTGGCCGGGGGGACTTTGCCGTTTTTCCGGCCGCGAAACGGCACCCCGCGCCATGCTGGCCGGTCCACCCAAGCTGGCCGGCGGGACTCTGCCGTTTTCCGGCCGCGCGCCATGCTGGCCGGGCTTCCCAAGCTGGCCGGCGGGACTTTGCCGTTTTTCCGGCCGCGAAACGGCACCCCGCGCCATGCTGGCCGGGCTTCCCAAGCTGGCCGGCGGGACTTTGCCGGTTTCCGGCCGCGCGCCATGCTGGCCGGGCTTCCCAAGCTGGCCGGCGGGACTTTGCCGTTTTCCGGCCGCGCGCCATGCTGGCCGGGCTTCCCAAGCTGGCCGGCGGGACTTTGCCGTTTATCCGGCCGCGAAACGGCACCCCGCGCCATGCTGGCCGGTCCACCCAAGCTGGCCGGCGGGACTCTGCCGTTTTCCGGCCGCGCGCCATGCTGGCCGGGCTTCCCAAGCTGGCCGG
>NW_028119297.1:0-27828 GCF_965119305.1 Pelophylax lessonae | reverse complement strand
TCTTTTAATTTGTGTTTCTTTTCTCATGTCATTTTTGTATTTTTGCAAAGTTTATTTCAGTCCACCACCCTTTTCTTACAAACATATAGATAGCAAGGGCCAGAATTTCGACAAGACAGCCAGATAATACACGCAGAGTGTGTGAAGGCCCGATATGAAGCCTACGTACAAGTCGAAGCTACGACAATGCAGAGTCCTGTTGAACGGCTTGACTTTTCTCTACTTCCCTCTCTGTAGTCAATGAGTCGGCTAGTACTCCGACAGTCGAGGGATTTTCTGGCCTGTGTCTCCCTCTAGTGGGTTCCTTTGTCCACGTGAACAGGAGGCGGCTCTATGCAAATCCTAGCCCTCGTTAGGCACACCGATGAGCACCTGATGGATACATGTGTTTGTAATCTGTATTTGGCCTTGCTTGCTTAAAGTTTGGATTGACGAGCAAACTGGCCTTGACCCCGAAGGTGCTAAATGGACAGGTGTCTGGGCGTGTTTAGACCATGGGCTATAGGAAGGAGGAAGTAGGCCTCAGGCATAGCTAGGTGTGAAAGTCTGAGGATTAGTGGCTCTGGGCAAACAGCAGGGAGCCAGACGGGAGGCAGCAGATCTCTGCGAGCGATTGACGTCGCCCTGGACGCCGCTCGCTCGGAAAAGACGATAATTGGGTTATCGCTTCTCGGCCTTTTGGCTAAGATCAAGTGTAGTATCTGTTCTTATCAGTTTAATATCTGATACGTCCCCTATCTGGGGACCATATATTAAATGGATTTTTAGAACAGGGAGATGGAAGAAGAGCTTGCTCTGTCCACTCCACGCATCGACCTGGTATTGCAGTACCTCCAGGACCGGTGCACCCCTTTCTTATGCAGTTTTCTAAAAAACAGATTGAAATGAAAAACTTAACAAGAAGGTTTTTCTGTCTTTTGCTTGCAATGTTGTTTGCTTGTGTTCTTTCTCGTTGAGTTGTTCGCAGTCCTTTTTTTTTTTTTTTTGTTTTGCAATAAACTGGTATTTAACCCCTGTGTGTTTGTGTTTTTCTTGATTTGTGTCAGTTTCTTGGTCTGTGTTTCCATGCTTCCATCCTTTTCAGCACAATGCATATGCTGCTGCAATGGCAGCTTTTCAGCAGACTGACAATATCTATTCTTTTAATTTGTGTTTCTTTTCTCATGTCATTTTTGTATTTTTGCAAAGTTTATTTCAGTCCACCACCCTTTTCTTACAAACATATAGATAGCAAGGGCCAGAATTTCGACAAGACAGCCAGATAATACACGCAGAGTGTGTGAAGGCCCGATATGAAGCCTACGTACAAGTCGAAGCTACGACAATGCAGAGTCCTGTTGAACGGCTTGACTTTTCTCTACTTCCCTCTCTGTAGTCAATGAGTCGGCTAGTACTCCGACAGTCGAGGGATTTTCTGGCCTGTGTCTCCCTCTAGTGGGTTCCTTTGTCCACGTGAACAGGAGGCGGCTCTATGCAAATCCTAGCCCTCGTTAGGCACACCGATGAGCACCTGATGGATACATGTGTTTGTAATCTGTATTTGGCCTTGCTTGCTTAAAGTTTGGATTGACGAGCAAACTGGCCTTGACCCCGAAGGTGCTAAATGGACAGGTGTCTGGGCGTGTTTAGACCATGGGCTATAGGAAGGAGGAAGTAGGCCTCAGGCATAGCTAGGTGTGAAAGTCTGAGGATTAGTGGCTCTGGGCAAACAGCAGGGAGCCAGACGGGAGGCAGCAGATCTCTGCGAGCGATTGACGTCGCCCTGGACGCCGCTCGCTCGGAAAAGACGATAATTGGGTTATCGCTTCTCGGCCTTTTGGCTAAGATCAAGTGTAGTATCTGTTCTTATCAGTTTAATATCTGATACGTCCCCTATCTGGGGACCATATATTAAATGGATTTTTAGAACAGGGAGATGGAAGAAGAGCTTGCTCTGTCCACTCCACGCATCGACCTGGTATTGCAGTACCTCCAGGACCGGTGCACCCCTTTCTTATGCAGTTTTCTAAAAAACAGATTGAAATGAAAAACTTAACAAGAAGGTTTTTCTGTCTTTTGCTTGCAATGTTGTTTGCTTGTGTTCTTTCTCGTTGAGTTGTTCGCAGTCCTTTTTTTTTTTTTTTTTGTTTTGCAATAAACTGGTATTTAACCCCTGTGTGTTTGTGTTTTTCTTGATTTGTGTCAGTTTCTTGGTCTGTGTTTCCATGCTTCCATCCTTTTCAGCACAATGCATATGCTGCTGCAATGGCAGCTTTTCAGCAGACTGACAATATCTATTCTTTTAATTTGTGTTTCTTTTCTCATGTCATTTTTGTATTTTTGCAAAGTTTATTTCAGTCCACCACCCTTTTCTTACAAACATATAGATAGCAAGGGCCAGAATTTCGACAAGACAGCCAGATAATACACGCAGAGTGTGTGAAGGCCCGATATGAAGCCTACGTACAAGTCGAAGCTACGACAATGCAGAGTCCTGTTGAACGGCTTGACTTTTCTCTACTTCCCTCTCTGTAGTCAATGAGTCGGCTAGTACTCCGACAGTCGAGGGATTTTCTGGCCTGTGTCTCCCTCTAGTGGGTTCCTTTGTCCACGTGAACAGGAGGCGGCTCTATGCAAATCCTAGCCCTCGTTAGGCACACCGATGAGCACCTGATGGATACATGTGTTTGTAATCTGTATTTGGCCTTGCTTGCTTAAAGTTTGGATTGACGAGCAAACTGGCCTTGACCCCGAAGGTGCTAAATGGACAGGTGTCTGGGCGTGTTTAGACCATGGGCTATAGGAAGGAGGAAGTAGGCCTCAGGCATAGCTAGGTGTGAAAGTCTGAGGATTAGTGGCTCTGGGCAAACAGCAGGGAGCCAGACGGGAGGCAGCAGATCTCTGCGAGCGATTGACGTCGCCCTGGACGCCGCTCGCTCGGAAAAGACGATAATTGGGTTATCGCTTCTCGGCCTTTTGGCTAAGATCAAGTGTAGTATCTGTTCTTATCAGTTTAATATCTGATACGTCCCCTATCTGGGGACCATATATTAAATGGATTTTTAGAACAGGGAGATGGAAGAAGAGCTTGCTCTGTCCACTCCACGCATCGACCTGGTATTGCAGTACCTCCAGGACCGGTGCACCCCTTTCTTATGCAGTTTTCTAAAAAACAGATTGAAATGAAAAACTTAACAAGAAGGTTTTTCTGTCTTTTGCTTGCAATGTTGTTTGCTTGTGTTCTTTCTCGTTGAGTTGTTCGCAGTCCTTTTTTTTTTTTTTTGTTTTGCAATAAACTGGTATTTAACCCCTGTGTGTTTGTGTTTTTCTTGATTTGTGTCAGTTTCTTGGTCTGTGTTTCCATGCTTCCATCCTTTTCAGCACAATGCATATGCTGCTGCAATGGCAGCTTTTCAGCAGACTGACAATATCTATTCTTTTAATTTGTGTTTCTTTTCTCATGTCATTTTTGTATTTTTGCAAAGTTTATTTCAGTCCACCACCCTTTTCTTACAAACATATAGATAGCAAGGGCCAGAATTTCGACAAGACAGCCAGATAATACACGCAGAGTGTGTGAAGGCCCGATATGAAGCCTACGTACAAGTCGAAGCTACGACAATGCAGAGTCCTGTTGAACGGCTTGACTTTTCTCTACTTCCCTCTCTGTAGTCAATGAGTCGGCTAGTACTCCGACAGTCGAGGGATTTTCTGGCCTGTGTCTCCCTCTAGTGGGTTCCTTTGTCCACGTGAACAGGAGGCGGCTCTATGCAAATCCTAGCCCTCGTTAGGCACACCGATGAGCACCTGATGGATACATGTGTTTGTAATCTGTATTTGGCCTTGCTTGCTTAAAGTTTGGATTGACGAGCAAACTGGCCTTGACCCCGAAGGTGCTAAATGGACAGGTGTCTGGGCGTGTTTAGACCATGGGCTATAGGAAGGAGGAAGTAGGCCTCAGGCATAGCTAGGTGTGAAAGTCTGAGGATTAGTGGCTCTGGGCAAACAGCAGGGAGCCAGACGGGAGGCAGCAGATCTCTGCGAGCGATTGACGTCGCCCTGGACGCCGCTCGCTCGGAAAAGACGATAATTGGGTTATCGCTTCTCGGCCTTTTGGCTAAGATCAAGTGTAGTATCTGTTCTTATCAGTTTAATATCTGATACGTCCCCTATCTGGGGACCATATATTAAATGGATTTTTAGAACAGGGAGATGGAAGAAGAGCTTGCTCTGTCCACTCCACGCATCGACCTGGTATTGCAGTACCTCCAGGACCGGTGCACCCCTTTCTTATGCAGTTTTCTAAAAAACAGATTGAAATGAAAAACTTAACAAGAAGGTTTTTCTGTCTTTTGCTTGCAATGTTGTTTGCTTGTGTTCTTTCTCGTTGAGTTGTTCGCAGTCCTTTTTTTTTTTTTTTTGTTTTGCAATAAACTGGTATTTAACCCCTGTGTGTTTGTGTTTTTCTTGATTTGTGTCAGTTTCTTGGTCTGTGTTTCCATGCTTCCATCCTTTTCAGCACAATGCATATGCTGCTGCAATGGCAGCTTTTCAGCAGACTGACAATATCTATTCTTTTAATTTGTGTTTCTTTTCTCATGTCATTTTTGTATTTTTGCAAAGTTTATTTCAGTCCACCACCCTTTTCTTACAAACATATAGATAGCAAGGGCCAGAATTTCGACAAGACAGCCAGATAATACACGCAGAGTGTGTGAAGGCCCGATATGAAGCCTACGTACAAGTCGAAGCTACGACAATGCAGAGTCCTGTTGAACGGCTTGACTTTTCTCTACTTCCCTCTCTGTAGTCAATGAGTCGGCTAGTACTCCGACAGTCGAGGGATTTTCTGGCCTGTGTCTCCCTCTAGTGGGTTCCTTTGTCCACGTGAACAGGAGGCGGCTCTATGCAAATCCTAGCCCTCGTTAGGCACACCGATGAGCACCTGATGGATACATGTGTTTGTAATCTGTATTTGGCCTTGCTTGCTTAAAGTTTGGATTGACGAGCAAACTGGCCTTGACCCCGAAGGTGCTAAATGGACAGGTGTCTGGGCGTGTTTAGACCATGGGCTATAGGAAGGAGGAAGTAGGCCTCAGGCATAGCTAGGTGTGAAAGTCTGAGGATTAGTGGCTCTGGGCAAGACAGCAGGGAGCCAGACGGGAGGCAGCAGATCTCTGCGAGCGATTGACGTCGCCCTGGACGCCGCTCGCTCGGAAAAGACGATAATTGGGTTATCGCTTCTCGGCCTTTTGGCTAAGATCAAGTGTAGTATCTGTTCTTATCAGTTTAATATCTGATACGTCCCCTATCTGGGGACCATATATTAAATGGATTTTTAGAACAGGGAGATGGAAGAAGAGCTTGCTCTGTCCACTCCACGCATCGACCTGGTATTGCAGTACCTCCAGGACCGGTGCACCCCTTTCTTATGCAGTTTTCTAAAAAACAGATTGAAATGAAAAACTTAACAAGAAGGTTTTTCTGTCTTTTGCTTGCAATGTTGTTTGCTTGTGTTCTTTCTCGTTGAGTTGTTCGCAGTCCTTTTTTTTTTTTTTTTGTTTTGCAATAAACTGGTATTTAACCCCTGTGTGTTTGTGTTTTTCTTGATTTGTGTCAGTTTCTTGGTCTGTGTTTCCATGCTTCCATCCTTTTCAGCACAATGCATATGCTGCTGCAATGGCAGCTTTTCAGCAGACTGACAATATCTATTCTTTTAATTTGTGTTTCTTTTCTCATGTCATTTTTGTATTTTTGCAAAGTTTATTTCAGTCCACCACCCTTTTTCTTACAAACATATAGATAGCAAGGGCCAGAATTTCGACAAGACAGCCAGATAATACACGCAGAGTGTGTGAAGGCCCGATATGAAGCCTACGTACAAGTCGAAGCTACGACAATGCAGAGTCCTGTTGAACGGCTTGACTTTTCTCTACTTCCCTCTCTGTAGTCAATGAGTCGGCTAGTACTCCGACAGTCGAGGGATTTTCTGGCCTGTGTCTCCCTCTAGTGGGTTCCTTTGTCCACGTGAACAGGAGGCGGCTCTATGCAAATCCTAGCCCTCGTTAGGCACACCGATGAGCACCTGATGGATACATGTGTTTGTAATCTGTATTTGGCCTTGCTTGCTTAAAGTTTGGATTGACGAGCAAACTGGCCTTGACCCCGAAGGTGCTAAATGGACAGGTGTCTGGGCGTGTTTAGACCATGGGCTATAGGAAGGAGGAAGTAGGCCTCAGGCATAGCTAGGTGTGAAAGTCTGAGGATTAGTGGCTCTGGGCAAACAGCAGGGAGCCAGACGGGAGGCAGCAGATCTCTGCGAGCGATTGACGTCGCCCTGGACGCCGCTCGCTCGGAAAAGACGATAATTGGGTTATCGCTTCTCGGCCTTTTGGCTAAGATCAAGTGTAGTATCTGTTCTTATCAGTTTAATATCTGATACGTCCCCTATCTGGGGACCATATATTAAATGGATTTTTAGAAACAGGGAGATGGAAGAAGAGCTTGCTCTGTCCACTCCACGCATCGACCTGGTATTGCAGTACCTCCAGGACGGTGCACCCCTTTCTTATGCAGTTTTCTAAAAAAACAGATTGAAATGAAAAACTTAACAAGAAGGTTTTTCTGTCTTTTGCTTGCAATGTTGTTTGCTTGTGTTCTTTCTCGTTGAGTTGTTCGCAGTCCTTTTTTTTTTTTTTTTGTTTGCAATAAACTGGTATTTAACCCCTGTGTGTTTGTGTTTTTCTTGATTTGTGTCAGTTTCTTGGTCTGTGTTTCCATGCTTCCATCCTTTTCAGCACAATGCATATGCTGCTGCAATGGCAGCTTTTCAGCAGACTGACAATATCTATTCTTTTAATTTGTGTTTCTTTTCTCATGTCATTTTTGTATTTTTGCAAAGTTTATTTCAGTCCACCACCCTTTTCTTACAAACATATAGATAGCAAGGGCCAGAATTTCGACAAGACAGCCAGATAATACACGCAGAGTGTGTGAAGGCCCGATATGAAGCCTACGTACAAGTCGAAGCTACGACAATGCAGAGTCCTGTTGAACGGCTTGACTTTTCTCTACTTCCCTCTCTGTAGTCAATGAGTCGGCTAGTACTCCGACAGTCGAGGGATTTTCTGGCCTGTGTCTCCCTCTAGTGGGGTTCCTTTGTCCACGTGAACAGGAGGCGGCTCTATGCAAATCCTAGCCCTCGTTAGGCACACCGATGAGCACCTGATGGATACATGTGTTTGTAATCTGTATTTGGCCTTGCTTGCTTAAAGTTTGGATTGACGAGCAAACTGGCCTTGACCCCGAAGGTGCTAAATGGACAGGTGTCTGGGCGTGTTTAGACCATGGGCTATAGGAAGGAGGAAGTAGGCCTCAGGCATAGCTAGGTGTGAAAGTCTGAGGATTAGTGGCTCTGGGCAAACAGCAGGGAGCCAGACGGGAGGCAGCAGATCTCTGCGAGCGATTGACGTCGCCCTGGACGCCGCTCGCTCGGAAAAGACGATAATTGGGTTATCGCTTCTCGGCCTTTTGGCTAAGATCAAGTGTAGTATCTGTTCTTATCAGTTTAATATCTGATACGTCCCCTATCTGGGGACCATATATTAAATGGATTTTTAGAACAGGGAGATGGAAGAAGAGCTTGCTCTGTCCACTCCACGCATCGACCTGGTATTGCAGTACCTCCAGGACCGGTGCACCCCTTTCTTATGCAGTTTTCTAAAAACAGATTGAAATGAAAAACTTAACAAGAAGGTTTTTCTGTCTTTTGCTTGCAATGTTGTTTGCTTGTGTTCTTTCTCGTTGAGTTGTTCGCAGTCCTTTTTTTTTTTTTTTTTGTTTTGCAATAAACTGGTATTTAACCCCTGTGTGTTTGTGTTTTCTTGATTTGTGTCAGTTTCTTGGTCTGTGTTTCCATGCTTCCATCCTTTTCAGCACAATGCATATGCTGCTGCAATGGCAGCTTTTCAGCAGACTGACAATATCTATTCTTTTAATTTGTGTTTCTTTTCTCATGTCATTTTTGTATTTTTGCAAAGTTTATTTCAGTCCACCACCCTTTTCTTACAAACATATAGATAGCAAGGGCCAGAATTTCGACAAGACAGCCAGATAATACACGCAGAGTGTGTGAAGGCCCGATATGAAGCCTACGTACAAGTCGAAGCTACGACAATGCAGAGTCCTGTTGAACGGCTTGACTTTTCTCTACTTCCCTCTCTGTAGTCAATGAGTCGGCTAGTACTCCCGACAGTCGAGGGATTTTCTGGCCTGTGTCTCCCTCTAGTGGGTTCCTTTGTCCACGTGAACAGGAGGCGGCTCTATGCAAATCCTAGCCCTCGTTAGGCACACCGATGAGCACCTGATGGATACATGTGTTTGTAATCTGTATTTGGCCTTGCTTGCTTAAAGTTTGGATTGACGAGCAAACTGGCCTTGACCCCGAAGGTGCTAAATGGACAGGTGTCTGGGCGTGTTTAGACCATGGGCTATAGGAAGGAGGAAGTAGGCCTCAGGCATAGCTAGGTGTGAAAGTCTGAGGATTAGTGGCTCTGGGCAAACAGCAGGGAGCCAGACGGGAGGCAGCAGATCTCTGCGAGCGATTGACGTCGCCCTGGACGCCGCTCGCTCGGAAAAGACGATAATTGGGTTATCGCTTCTCGGCCTTTTGGCTAAGATCAAGTGTAGTATCTGTTCTTATCAGTTTAATATCTGATACGTCCCCTATCTGGGGACCATATATTAAATGGATTTTTAGAACAGGGAGATGGAAGAAGAGCTTGCTCTGTCCACTCCACGCATCGACCTGGTATTGCAGTACCTCCAGGACCGGTGCACCCCTTTCTTATGCAGTTTTCTAAAAAACAGATTGAAATGAAAAACTTAACAAGAAGGTTTTTCTGTCTTTTGCTTGCAATGTTGTTTGCTTGTGTTCTTTCTCGTTGAGTTGTTCGCAGTCCTTTTTTTTTTTTTTTTGTTTTGCAATAAACTGGTATTTAACCCCTGTGTGTTTGTGTTTTTCTTGATTTGTGTCAGTTTCTTGGTCTGTGTTTCCATGCTTCCATCCTTTTCAGCACAATGCATATGCTGCTGCAATGGCAGCTTTTCAGCAGACTGACAATATCTATTCTTTTAATTTGTGTTTCTTTTCTCATGTCATTTTTGTATTTTTGCAAAGTTTATTTCAGTCCACCACCCTTTTCTTACAAACATATAGATAGCAAGGGCCAGAATTTCGACAAGACAGCCAGATAATACACGCAGAGTGTGTGAAGGCCCGATATGAAGCCTACGTACAAGTCGAAGCTACGACAATGCAGAGTCCTGTTGAACGGCTTGACTTTTCTCTACTTCCCTCTCTGTAGTCAATGAGTCGGCTAGTACTCCGACAGTCGAGGGATTTTCTGGCCTGTGTCTCCCTCTAGTGGGTTCCTTTGTCCACGTGAACAGGAGGCGGCTCTATGCAAATCCTAGCCCTCGTTAGGCACACCGATGAGCACCTGATGGATACATGTGTTTGTAATCTGTATTTGGCCTTGCTTGCTTAAAGTTTGGATTGACGAGCAAACTGGCCTTGACCCCGAAGGTGCTAAATGGACAGGTGTCTGGGCGTGTTTAGACCATGGGCTATAGGAAGGAGGAAGTAGGCCTCAGGCATAGCTAGGTGTGAAAGTCTGAGGATTAGTGGCTCTGGGCAAACAGCAGGGAGCCAGACGGGAGGCAGCAGATCTCTGCGAGCGATTGACGTCGCCCTGGACGCCGCTCGCTCGGAAAAGACGATAATTGGGTTATCGCTTCTCGGCCTTTTGGCTAAGATCAAGTGTAGTATCTGTTCTTATCAGTTTAATATCTGATACGTCCCCTATCTGGGGACCATATATTAAATGGATTTTTAGAACAGGGAGATGGAAGAAGAGCTTGCTCTGTCCACTCCACGCATCGACCTGGTATTGCAGTACCTCCAGGACCGGTGCACCCCTTTCTTATGCAGTTTTCTAAAAAACAGATTGAAATGAAAAACTTAACAAGAAGGTTTTTCTGTCTTTTGCTTGCAATGTTGTTTGCTTGTGTTCTTTCTCGTTGAGTTGTTCGCAGTCCTTTTTTTTTTTTTTTTGTTTTGCAATAAACTGGTATTTAACCCCTGTGTGTTTGTGTTTTTCTTGATTTGTGTCAGTTTCTTGGTCTGTGTTTCCATGCTTCCATCCTTTTCAGCACAATGCATATGCTGCTGCAATGGCAGCTTTTCAGCAGACTGACAATATCTATTCTTTTAATTTGTGTTTCTTTTCTCATGTCATTTTTGTATTTTTGCAAAGTTTATTTCAGTCCACCACCCTTTTCTTACAAACATATAGATAGCAAGGGCCAGAATTTCGACAAGACAGCCAGATAATACACGCAGAGTGTGTGAAGGCCCGATATGAAGCCTACGTACAAGTCGAAGCTACGACAATGCAGAGTCCTGTTGAACGGCTTGACTTTTCTCTACTTCCCTCTCTGTAGTCAATGAGTCGGCTAGTACTCCGACAGTCGAGGGATTTTCTGGCCTGTGTCTCCCTCTAGTGGGTTCCTTTGTCCACGTGAACAGGAGGCGGCTCTATGCAAATCCTAGCCCTCGTTAGGCACACCGATGAGCACCTGATGGATACATGTGTTTGTAATCTGTATTTGGCCTTGCTTGCTTAAAGTTTGGATTGACGAGCAAACTGGCCTTGACCCCGAAGGTGCTAAATGGACAGGTGTCTGGGCGTGTTTAGACCATGGGCTATAGGAAGGAGGAAGTAGGCCTCAGGCATAGCTAGGTGTGAAAGTCTGAGGATTAGTGGCTCTGGGCAAACAGCAGGGAGCCAGACGGGAGGCAGCAGATCTCTGCGAGCGATTGACGTCGCCCTGGACGCCGCTCGCTCGGAAAAGACGATAATTGGGTTATCGCTTCTCGGCCTTTTGGCTAAGATCAAGTGTAGTATCTGTTCTTATCAGTTTAATATCTGATACGTCCCCTATCTGGGGACCATATATTAAATGGATTTTTAGAACAGGGAGATGGAAGAAGAGCTTGCTCTGTCCACTCCACGCATCGACCTGGTATTGCAGTACCTCCAGGACCGGTGCACCCCTTTCTTATGCAGTTTTCTAAAAAACAGATTGAAATGAAAAACTTAACAAGAAGGTTTTTCTGTCTTTTGCTTGCAATGTTGTTTGCTTGTGTTCTTTCTCGTTGAGTTGTTCGCAGTCCTTTTTTTTTTTTTTTTGTTTTGCAATAAACTGGTATTTAACCCCTGTGTGTTTGTGTTTTTCTTGATTTGTGTCAGTTTCTTGGTCTGTGTTTCCATGCTTCCATCCTTTTCAGCACAATGCATATGCTGCTGCAATGGCAGCTTTTCAGCAGACTGACAATATCTATTCTTTTAATTTGTGTTTCTTTTCTCATGTCATTTTTGTATTTTTGCAAAGTTTATTTCAGTCCACCACCCTTTTCTTACAAACATATAGATAGCAAGGGCCAGAATTTCGACAAGACAGCCAGATAATACACGCAGAGTGTGTGAAGGCCCGATATGAAGCCTACGTACAAGTCGAAGCTACGACAATGCAGAGTCCTGTTGAACGGCTTGACTTTTCTCTACTTCCCTCTCTGTAGTCAATGAGTCGGCTAGTACTCCGACAGTCGAGGGATTTTCTGGCCTGTGTCTCCCTCTAGTGGGTTCCTTTGTCCACGTGAACAGGAGGCGGCTCTATGCAAATCCTAGCCCTCGTTAGGCACACCGATGAGCACCTGATGGATACATGTGTTTGTAATCTGTATTTGGCCTTGCTTGCTTAAAGTTTGGATTGACGAGCAAACTGGCCTTGACCCCGAAGGTGCTAAATGGACAGGTGTCTGGGCGTGTTTAGACCATGGGCTATAGGAAGGAGGAAGTAGGCCTCAGGCATAGCTAGGTGTGAAAGTCTGAGGATTAGTGGCTCTGGGCAAACAGCAGGGAGCCAGACGGGAGGCAGCAGATCTCTGCGAGCGATTGACGTCGCCCTGGACGCCGCTCGCTCGGAAAAGACGATAATTGGGTTATCGCTTCTCGGCCTTTTGGCTAAGATCAAGTGTAGTATCTGTTCTTATCAGTTTAATATCTGATACGTCCCCTATCTGGGGACCATATATTAAATGGATTTTTAGAACAGGGAGATGGAAGAAGAGCTTGCTCTGTCCACTCCACGCATCGACCTGGTATTGCAGTACCTCCAGGACCGGTGCACCCCTTTCTTATGCAGTTTTCTAAAAAACAGATTGAAATGAAAAACTTAACAAGAAGGTTTTTCTGTCTTTTGCTTGCAATGTTGTTTGCTTGTGTTCTTTCTCGTTGAGTTGTTCGCAGTCCTTTTTTTTTTTTTTTTGTTTTGCAATAAACTGGTATTTAACCCATGTGTGTTTGTGTTTTTCTTGATTTGTGTCAGTTTCTTGGTCTGTGTTTCCATGCTTCCATCCTTTTCAGCACAATGCATATGCTGCTGCAATGGCAGCTTTTCAGCAGACTGACAATATCTATTCTTTTAATTTGTGTTTCTTTTCTCATGTCATTTTTGTATTTTTGCAAAGTTTATTTCAGTCCACCACCCTTTTCTTACAAACATATAGATAGCAAGGGCCAGAATTTCGACAAGACAGCCAGATAATACACGCAGAGTGTGTGAAGGCCCGATATGAAGCCTACGTACAAGTCGAAGCTACGACAATGCAGAGTCCTGTTGAACGGCTTGACTTTTCTCTACTTCCCTCTCTGTAGTCAATGAGTCGGCTAGTACTCCGACAGTCGAGGGATTTTCTGGCCTGTGTCTCCCTCTAGTGGGTTCCTTTGTCCACGTGAACAGGAGGCGGCTCTATGCAAATCCTAGCCCTCGTTAGGCACACCGATGAGCACCTGATGGATACATGTGTTTGTAATCTGTATTTGGCCTTGCTTGCTTAAAGTTTGGATTGACGAGCAAACTGGCCTTGACCCCGAAGGTGCTAAATGGACAGGTGTCTGGGCGTGTTTAGACCATGGGCTATAGGAAGGAGGAAGTAGGCCTCAGGCATAGCTAGGTGTGAAAGTCTGAGGATTAGTGGCTCTGGGCAAACAGCAGGGAGCCAGACGGGAGGCAGCAGATCTCTGCGAGCGATTGACGTCGCCCTGGACGCCGCTCGCTCGGAAAAGACGATAATTGGGTTATCGCTTCTCGGCCTTTTGGCTAAGATCAAGTGTAGTATCTGTTCTTATCAGTTTAATATCTGATACGTCCCCTATCTGGGGACCATATATTAAATGGATTTTTAGAACAGGGAGATGGAAGAAGAGCTTGCTCTGTCCACTCCACGCATCGACCTGGTATTGCAGTACCTCCAGGACCGGTGCACCCCTTTCTTATGCAGTTTTCTAAAAAACAGATTGAAATGAAAAACTTAACAAGAAGGTTTTTCTGTCTTTTGCTTGCAATGTTGTTTGCTTGTGTTCTTTCTCGTTGAGTTGTTCGCAGTCCTTTTTTTTTTTTTTTTGTTTTGCAATAAACTGGTATTTAACCCCTGTGTGTTTGTGTTTTTCTTGATTTGTGTCAGTTTCTTGGTCTGTGTTTCCATGCTTCCATCCTTTTCAGCACAATGCATATGCTGCTGCAATGGCAGCTTTTCAGCAGACTGACAATATCTATTCTTTTAATTTGTGTTTCTTTTCTCATGTCATTTTTGTATTTTTGCAAAGTTTATTTCAGTCCACCACCCTTTTCTTACAAACATATAGATAGCAAGGGCCAGAATTTCGACAAGACAGCCAGATAATACACGCAGAGTGTGTGAAGGCCCGATATGAAGCCTACGTACAAGTCGAAGCTACGACAATGCAGAGTCCTGTTGAACGGCTTGACTTTTCTCTACTTCCCTCTCTGTAGTCAATGAGTCGGCTAGTACTCCGACAGTCGAGGGATTTTCTGGCCTGTGTCTCCCTCTAGTGGGTTCCTTTGTCCACGTGAACAGGAGGCGGCTCTATGCAAATCCTAGCCCTCGTTAGGCACACCGATGAGCACCTGATGGATACATGTGTTTGTAATCTGTATTTGGCCTTGCTTGCTTAAAGTTTGGATTGACGAGCAAACTGGCCTTGACCCCCGAAGGTGCTAAATGGACAGGTGTCTGGGCGTGTTTAGACCATGGGCTATAGGAAGGAGGAAGTAGGCCTCAGGCATAGCTAGGTGTGAAAGTCTGAGGATTAGTGGCTCTGGGCAAACAGCAGGGAGCCAGACGGGAGGCAGCAGATCTCTGCGAGCGATTGACGTCGCCCTGGACGCCGCTCGCTCGGAAAAGACGATAATTGGGTTATCGCTTCTCGGCCTTTTGGCTAAGATCAAGTGTAGTATCTGTTCTTATCAGTTTAATATCTGATACGTCCCCTATCTGGGGACCATATATTAAATGGATTTTTAGAACAGGGAGATGGAAGAAGAGCTTGCTCTGTCCACTCCACGCATCGACCTGGTATTGCAGTACCTCCAGGACCGGTGCACCCCTTTCTTATGCAGTTTTCTAAAAAACAGATTGAAATGAAAAACTTAACAAGAAGGTTTTTCTGTCTTTTGCTTGCAATGTTGTTTGCTTGTGTTCTTTCTCGTTGAGTGTTCGCAGTCCTTTTTTTTTTTTTTTTTGTTTTGCAATAAACTGGTATTTAACCCCTGTGTGTTTGTGTTTTTCTTGATTTGTGTCAGTTTCTTGGTCTGTGTTTCCATGCTTTCCATCCTTTTCAGCACAATGCATATGCTGCTGCAATGGCAGCTTTTCAGCAGACTGACAATATCTATTCTTTTAATTTGTGTTTCTTTTCTCATGTCATTTTTGTATTTTTTGCAAAGTTTATTTCAGTCCACCACCCTTTTCTTACAAACATATAGATAGCAAGGGCCAGAATTTCGACAAGACAGCCAGATAATACACGCAGAGTGTGTGAAGGCCCGATATGAAGCCTACGTACAAGTCGAAGCTACGACAATGCAGAGTCCTGTTGAACGGCTTGACTTTTCTCTACTTCCCTCTCTGTAGTCAATGAGTCGGCTAGTACTCCGACAGTCGAGGGATTTTCTGGCCTGTGTCTCCCTCTAGTGGGTTCCTTTGTCCACGTGAACAGGAGGCGGCTCTATGCAAATCCTAGCCCTCGTTAGGCACACCGATGAGCACCTGATGGATACATGTGTTTGTAATCTGTATTTGGCCTTGCTTGCTTAAAGTTTGGATTGACGAGCAAACTGGCCTTGACCCCGAAGGTGCTAAATGGACAGGTGTCTGGGCGTGTTTAGACCATGGGCTATAGGAAGGAGGAAGTAGGCCTCAGGCATAGCTAGGTGTGAAAGTCTGAGGATTAGTGGCTCTGGGCAAACAGCAGGGAGCCAGACGGGAGGCAGCAGATCTCTGCGAGCGATTGACGTCGCCCTGGACGCCGCTCGCTCGGAAAAGACGATAATTGGGTTATCGCTTCTCGGCCTTTTGGCTAAGATCAAGTGTAGTATCTGTTCTTATCAGTTTAATATCTGATACGTCCCCTATCTGGGGACCATATATTAAATGGATTTTTAGAACAGGGAGATGGAAGAAGAGCTTGCTCTGTCCACTCCACGCATCGACCTGGTATTGCAGTACCTCCAGGACCGGTGCACCCCTTTCTTATGCAGTTTTCTAAAAAACAGATTGAAATGAAAAACTTAACAAGAAGGTTTTTCTGTCTTTTGCTGCAATGTTGTTTGCTTGTGTTCTTTCTCGTTGAGTTGTTCGCAGTCCTTTTTTTTTTTTTTTTGTTTTGCAATAAACTGGTATTTAACCCCTGTGTGTTTGTGTTTTTCTTGATTTGTGTCAGTTTCTTGGTCTGTGTTTCCATGCTTCCATCCTTTTCAGCACATGCATATGCTGCTGCAATGGCAGCTTTTCAGCAGACTGACAATATCTATTCTTTTAATTTGTGTTTCTTTTCTCATGTCATTTTTGTATTTTTGCAAAGTTTATTTCAGTCCACCACCCTTTTCTTACAAACATATAGATAGCAAGGGCCAGAATTTCGACAAGACAGCCAGATAATACACGCAGAGTGTGTGAAGGCCCGATATGAAGCCTACGTACAAGTCGAAGCTACGACAATGCAGAGTCCTGTTGAACGGCTTGACTTTTCTCTACTTCCCTCTCTGTAGTCAATGAGTCGGCTAGTACTCCGACAGTCGAGGGATTTTCTGGCCTGTGTCTCCCTCTAGTGGGTCCTTTGTCCACGTGAACAGGAGGCGGCTCTATGCAAATCCTAGCCCTCGTTAGGCACACCGATGAGCACCTGATGGATACATGTGTTTGTAATCTGTATTTGGCCTTGCTTGCTTAAAGTTTGGATTGACGAGCAAACTGGACTTGACCCCGAGGTGCTAAATGGACAGGTGTCTGGGCGTGTTTAGACCATGGGCTATAGGAAGGAGGAAGTAGGCCTCAGGCATAGCTAGGTGTGAAAGTCTGAGGATTAGTGGCTCTGGGCAAACAGCAGGGAGCCAGACGGGAGGCAGCAGATCTCTGCGAGCGATTGACGTCGCCCTGGACGCCGCTCGCTCGGAAAAGACGATAATTGGTTATCGCTTCTCGGCCTTTTGGCTAAGATCAAGTGTAGTATCTGTTCTTATCAGTTTAATATCTGATACGTCCCCTATCTGGGGACCATATATTAAATGGATTTTTAGAACAGGGAGATGGAAGAAGAGCTTGCTCTGTCCACTCCACGCATCGACCTGGTATTGCAGTACCTCCAGGACCGGTGCACCCCTTTCTTATGCAGTTTTCTAAAAAACAGATTGAAATGAAAAACTTAACAAGAAGGTTTTTCTGTCTTTTGCTTGCAATGTTGTTTGCTTGTGTTCTTTCTCGTTGAGTTGTTCGCAGTCCTTTTTTTTTTTTTTTTGTTTTGCAATAAACTGGTATTTAACCCCTGTGTGTTTGTGTTTTTCTTGATTTGTGTCAGTTTCTTGGTCTGTGTTTCCATGCTTCCATCCTTTTCAGCACAATGCATATGCTGCTGCAATGGCAGCTTTTCAGCAGACTGACAATATCTATTCTTTTAATTTGTGTTTCTTTTCTCATGTCATTTTTGTATTTTTGCAAAGTTTATTTCAGTCCACCACCCTTTCTTACAAACATATAGATAGCAAGGGCCAGAATTTCGACAAGACAGCCAGATAATACACGCAGAGTGTGTGAAGGCCCGATATGAAGCCTACGTACAAGTCGAAGCTACGACAATGCAGAGTCCTGTTGAACGGCTTGACTTTTCTCTACTTCCCTCTCTGTAGTCAATGAGTCGGCTAGTACTCCGACAGTCGAGGGATTTTCTGGCCTGTGTCTCCCTCTAGTGGGTTCCTTTGTCCACGTGAACAGGAGGCGGCTCTATGCAAATCCTAGCCCTCGTTAGGCACACCGATGAGCACCTGATGGATACATGTGTTTGTAATCTGTATTTGGCCTTGCTTGCTTAAAGTTTGGATTGACGAGCAAACTGGCCTTGACCCCGAAGGTGCTAAATGGACAGGTGTCTGGGCGTGTTTAGACCATGGGCTATAGGAAGGAGGAAGTAGGCCTCAGGCATAGCTAGGTGTGAAAGTCTGAGGATTAGTGGCTCTGGGCAAACAGCAGGGAGCCAGACGGGAGGCAGCAGATCTCTGCGAGCGATTGACGTCGCCCTGGACGCCGCTCGCTCGGAAAAGACGATAATTGGGTTATCGCTTCTCGGCCTTTTGGCTAAGATCAAGTGTAGTATCTGTTCTTATCAGTTTAATATCTGATACGTCCCCTATCTGGGGACCATATATTAAATGGATTTTTAGAACAGGGAGATGGAAGAAGAGCTTGCTCTGTCCACTCCACGCATCGACCTGGTATTGCAGTACCTCCAGGACCGGTGCACCCCTTTCTTATGCAGTTTTCTAAAAAACAGATTGAAATGAAAAACTTAACAAGAAGGTTTTTCTGTCTTTTGCTTGCAATGTTGTTTGCTTGTGTTCTTTCTCGTTGAGTTGTTCGCAGTCCTTTTTTTTTTTTTTTGTTTTGCAATAAACTGGTATTTAACCCCTGTGTGTTTGTGTTTTTCTTGATTTGTGTCAGTTTCTTGGTCTGTGTTTCCATGCTTCCATCCTTTTCAGCACAATGCATATGCTGCTGCAATGGCAGCTTTTCAGCAGACTGACAATATCTATTCTTTTAATTTGTGTTTCTTTTCTCATGTCATTTTTGTATTTTTGCAAAGTTTATTTCAGTCCACCACCCTTTTCTTACAAACATATAGATAGCAAGGGCCAGAATTTCGACAAGACAGCCAGATAATACACGCAGAGTGTGTGAAGGCCCGATATGAAGCCTACGTACAAGTCGAAGCTACGACAATGCAGAGTCCTGTTGAACGGCTTGACTTTTCTCTACTTCCCTCTCTGTAGTCAATGAGTCGGCTAGTACTCCGACAGTCGAGGGATTTTCTGGCCTGTGTCTCCCTCTAGTGGGTTCCTTTGTCCACGTGAACAGGAGGCGGCTCTATGCAAATCCTAGCCCTCGTTAGGCACACCGATGAGCACCTGATGGATACATGTGTTTGTAATCTGTATTTGGCCTTGCTTGCTTAAAGTTTGGATTGACGAGCAAACTGGCCTTGACCCCGAAGGTGCTAAATGGACAGGTGTCTGGGCGTGTTTAGACCATGGGCTATAGGAAGGAGGAAGTAGGCCTCAGGCATAGCTAGGTGTGAAAGTCTGAGGATTAGTGGCTCTGGGCAAACAGCAGGGAGCCAGACGGGAGGCAGCAGATCTCTGCGAGCGATTGACGTCGCCCTGGACGCCGCTCGCTCGGAAAGACGATAATTGGGTTATCGCTTCTCGGCCTTTTGGCTAAGATCAAGTGTAGTATCTGTTCTTATCAGTTTAATATCTGATACGTCCCCTATCTGGGGACCATATATTAAATGGATTTTTAGAACAGGGAGATGGAAGAAGAGCTTGCTCTGTCCACTCCACGCATCGACCTGGTATTGCAGTACCTCCAGGACCGGTGCACCCCTTTCTTATGCAGTTTTCTAAAAAACAGATTGAAATGAAAAACTTAACAAGAAGGTTTTTCTGTCTTTTGCTTGCAATGTTGTTTGCTTGTGTTCTTTCTCGTTGAGTTGTTCGCAGTCCTTTTTTTTTTTTTTTTGTTTTGCAATAAACTGGTATTTAACCCCTGTGTGTTTGTGTTTTTCTTGATTTGTGTCAGTTTCTTGGTCTGTGTTTCCATGCTTCCATCCTTTTCAGCACAATGCATATGCTGCTGCAATGGCAGCTTTTCAGCAGACTGACAATATCTATTCTTTTAATTTGTGTTTCTTTTCTCATGTCATTTTTGTATTTTTGCAAAGTTTATTTCAGTCCACCACCCTTTTCTTACAAACATATAGATAGCAAGGGCCAGAATTTCGACAAGACAGCCAGATAATACACGCAGAGTGTGTGAAGGCCCGATATGAAGCCTACGTACAAGTCGAAGCTACGACAATGCAGAGTCCTGTTGAACGGCTTGACTTTTCTCTACTTCCCTCTCTGTAGTCAATGAGTCGGCTAGTACTCCGACAGTCGAGGGATTTTCTGGCCTGTGTCTCCCTCTAGTGGGTTCCTTTGTCCACGTGAACAGGAGGCGGCTCTATGCAAATCCTAGCCCTCGTTAGGCACACCGATGAGCACCTGATGGATACATGTGTTTGTAATCTGTATTTGGCCTTGCTTGCTTAAAGTTTGGATTGACGAGCAAACTGGCCTTGACCCCGAAGGTGCTAAATGGACAGGTGTCTGGGCGTGTTTAGACCATGGGCTATAGGAAGGAGGAAGTAGGCCTCAGGCATAGCTAGGTGTGAAAGTCTGAGGATTAGTGGCTCTGGGCAAACAGCAGGGAGCCAGACGGGAGGCAGCAGATCTCTGCGAGCGATTGACGTCGCCCTGGACGCCGCTCGCTCGGAAAAGACGATAATTGGGTTATCGCTTCTCGGCCTTTTGGCTAAGATCAAGTGTAGTATCTGTTCTTATCAGTTTAATATCTGATACGTCCCCTATCTGGGGACCATATATTAAATGGATTTTTAGAACAGGGAGATGGAAGAAGAGCTTGCTCTGTCCACTCCACGCATCGACCTGGTATTGCAGTACCTCCAGGACCGGTGCACCCCTTTCTTATGCAGTTTTCTAAAAAACAGATTGAAATGAAAAACTTAACAAGAAGGTTTTTCTGTCTTTTGCTTGCAATGTTGTTTGCTTGTGTTCTTTCTCGTTGAGTTGTTCGCAGTCCTTTTTTTTTTTTTTTTGTTTTGCAATAAACTGGTATTTAACCCCTGTGTGTTTGTGTTTTTCTTGATTTGTGTCAGTTTCTTGGTCTGTGTTTCCATGCTTCCATCCTTTTCAGCACAATGCATATGCTGCTGCAATGGCAGCTTTTCAGCAGACTGACAATATCTATTCTTTTAATTTGTGTTTCTTTTCTCATGTCATTTTTGTATTTTTGCAAAGTTTATTTCAGTCCACCACCCTTTTCTTACAAACATATAGATAGCAAGGGCCAGAATTTCGACAAGACAGCCAGATAATACACGCAGAGTGTGTGAAGGCCCGATATGAAGCCTACGTACAAGTCGAAGCTACGACAATGCAGAGTCCTGTTGAACGGCTTGACTTTTCTCTACTTCCCTCTCTGTAGTCAATGAGTCGGCTAGTACTCCGACAGTCGAGGGATTTTCTGGCCTGTGTCTCCCTCTAGTGGGTTCCTTTGTCCACGTGAACAGGAGGCGGCTCTATGCAAATCCTAGCCCTCGTTAGGCACACCGATGAGCACCTGATGGATACATGTGTTTGTAATCTGTATTTGGCCTTGCTTGCTTAAAGTTTGGATTGACGAGCAAACTGGCCTTGACCCCGAAGGTGCTAAATGGACAGGTGTCTGGGCGTGTTTAGACCATGGGCTATAGGAAGGAGGAAGTAGGCCTCAGGCATAGCTAGGTGTGAAAGTCTGAGGATTAGTGGCTCTGGGCAAACAGCAGGGAGCCAGACGGGAGGCAGCAGATCTCTGCGAGCGATTGACGTCGCCCTGGACGCCGCTCGCTCGGAAAAGACGATAATTGGGTTATCGCTTCTCGGCCTTTTGGCTAAGATCAAGTGTAGTATCTGTTCTTATCAGTTTAATATCTGATACGTCCCCTATCTGGGGACCATATATTAAATGGATTTTTAGAACAGGGGAGATGGAAGAAGAGCTTGCTCTGTCCACTCCACGCATCGACCTGGTATTGCAGTACCTCCAGGACCGGTGCACCCCTTTCTTATGCAGTTTTCTAAAAAACAGATTGAAATGAAAAACTTAACAAGAAGGTTTTTCTGTCTTTTGCTTGCAATGTTGTTTGCTTGTGTTCTTTCTCGTTGAGTTGTTCGCAGTCCTTTTTTTTTTTTTTTTGTTTTGCAATAAACTGGTATTTAACCCCTGTGTGTTTGTGTTTTTCTTGATTTGTGTCAGTTTCTTGGTCTGTGTTTCCATGCTTCCATCCTTTTCAGCACAATGCATATGCTGCTGCAATGGCAGCTTTTCAGCAGACTGACAATATCTATTCTTTTAATTTGTGTTTCTTTTCTCATGTCATTTTTGTATTTTTGCAAAGTTTATTTCAGTCCACCACCCTTTTCTTACAAACATATAGATAGCAAGGGCCAGAATTTCGACAAGACAGCCAGATAATACACGCAGAGTGTGTGAAGGCCCGATATGAAGCCTACGTACAAGTCGAAGCTACGACAATGCAGAGTCCTGTTGAACGGCTTGACTTTTCTCTACTTCCCTCTCTGTAGTCAATGAGTCGGCTAGTACTCCGACAGTCGAGGGATTTTCTGGCCTGTGTCTCCCTCTAGTGGGTTCCTTTGTCCACGTGAACAGGAGGCGGCTCTATGCAAATCCTAGCCCTCGTTAGGCACACCGATGAGCACCTGATGGATACATGTGTTTGTAATCTGTATTTGGCCTTGCTTGCTTAAAGTTTGGATTGACGAGCAAACTGGCCTTGACCCCGAAGGTGCTAAATGGACAGGTGTCTGGGCGTGTTTAGACCATGGGCTATAGGAAGGAGGAAGTAGGCCTCAGGCATAGCTAGGTGTGAAAGTCTGAGGATTAGTGGCTCTGGGCAAACAGCAGGGAGCCAGACGGGAGGCAGCAGATCTCTGCGAGCGATTGACGTCGCCCTGGACGCCGCTCGCTCGGAAAAGACGATAATTGGGTTATCGCTTCTCGGCCTTTTGGCTAAGATCAAGTGTAGTATCTGTTCTTATCAGTTTAATATCTGATACGTCCCCTATCTGGGGACCATATATTAAATGGATTTTTAGAACAGGGAGATGGAAGAAGAGCTTGCTCTGTCCACTCCACGCATCGACCTGGTATTGCAGTACCTCCAGGACCGGTGCACCCCTTTCTTATGCAGTTTTCTAAAAAACAGATTGAAATGAAAAACTTAACAAGAAGGTTTTTCTGTCTTTTGCTTGCAATGTTGTTTGCTTGTGTTCTTTCTCGTTGAGTTGTTCGCAGTCCTTTTTTTTTTTTTTTTTGTTTTGCAATAAACTGGTATTTAACCCCTGTGTGTTTGTGTTTTTCTTGATTTGTGTCAGTTTCTTGGTCTGTGTTTCCATGCTTCCATCCTTTTCAGCACAATGCATATGCTGCTGCAATGGCAGCTTTTCAGCAGACTGACAATATCTATTCTTTTAATTTGTGTTTCTTTTCTCATGTCATTTTTGTATTTTTGCAAAGTTTATTTCAGTCCACCACCCTTTTCTTACAAACATATAGATAGCAAGGGCCAGAATTTCGACAAGACAGCCAGATAATACACGCAGAGTGTGTGAAGGCCCGATATGAAGCCTACGTACAAGTCGAAGCTACGACAATGCAGAGTCCTGTTGAACGGCTTGACTTTTCTCTACTTCCCTCTCTGTAGTCAATGAGTCGGCTAGTACTCCGACAGTCGAGGGATTTTCTGGCCTGTGTCTCCCTCTAGTGGGTTCCTTTGTCCACGTGAACAGGAGGCGGCTCTATGCAAATCCTAGCCCTCGTTAGGCACACCGATGAGCACCTGATGGATACATGTGTTTGTAATCTGTATTTGGCCTTGCTTGCTTAAAGTTTGGATTGACGAGCAAACTGGCCTTGACCCCGAAGGTGCTAAATGGACAGGTGTCTGGGCGTGTTTAGACCATGGGCTATAGGAAGGAGGAAGTAGGCCTCAGGCATAGCTAGGTGTGAAAGTCTGAGGATTAGTGGCTCTGGGCAAACAGCAGGGAGCCAGACGGGAGGCAGCAGATCTCTGCGAGCGATTGACGTCGCCCTGGACGCCGCTCGCTCGGAAAAGACGATAATTGGGTTATCGCTTCTCGGCCTTTTGGCTAAGATCAAGTGTAGTATCTGTTCTTATCAGTTTAATATCTGATACGTCCCCTATCTGGGGACCATATATTAAATGGATTTTTAGAACAGGGAGATGGAAGAAGAGCTTGCTCTGTCCACTCCACGCATCGACCTGGTATTGCAGTACCTCCAGGACCGGTGCACCCCTTTCTTATGCAGTTTTCTAAAAAACAGATTGAAATGAAAAACTTAACAAGAAGGTTTTTCTGTCTTTTGCTTGCAATGTTGTTTGCTTGTGTTCTTTCTCGTTGAGTTGTTCGCAGTCCTTTTTTTTTTTTTTTTGTTTTGCAATAAACTGGTATTTAACCCCTGTGTGTTTGTGTTTTTCTTGATTTGTGTCAGTTTCTTGGTCTGTGTTTCCATGCTTCCATCCTTTTCAGCACAATGCATATGCTGCTGCAATGGCAGCTTTTCAGCAGACTGACAATATCTATTCTTTTAATTTGTGTTTCTTTTCTCATGTCATTTTTGTATTTTTGCAAAGTTTATTTCAGTCCACCACCCTTTTCTTACAAACATATAGATAGCAAGGGCCAGAATTTCGACAAGACAGCCAGATAATACACGCAGAGTGTGTGAAGGCCCGATATGAAGCCTACGTACAAGTCGAAGCTACGACAATGCAGAGTCCTGTTGAACGGCTTGACTTTTCTCTACTTCCCTCTCTGTAGTCAATGAGTCGGCTAGTACTCCGACAGTCGAGGGATTTTCTGGCCTGTGTCTCCCTCTAGTGGGTTCCTTTGTCCACGTGAACAGGAGGCGGCTCTATGCAAATCCTAGCCCTCGTTAGGCACACCGATGAGCACCTGATGGATACATGTGTTTGTAATCTGTATTTGGCCTTGCTTGCTTAAAGTTTGGATTGACGAGCAAACTGGCCTTGACCCCGAAGGTGCTAAATGGACAGGTGTCTGGGCGTGTTTAGACCATGGGCTATAGGAAGGAGGAAGTAGGCCTCAGGCATAGCTAGGTGTGAAAGTCTGAGGATTAGTGGCTCTGGGCAAACAGCAGGGAGCCAGACGGGAGGCAGCAGATCTCTGCGAGCGATTGACGTCGCCCTGGACGCCGCTCGCTCGGAAAAGACGATAATTGGGTTATCGCTTCTCGGCCTTTTGGCTAAGATCAAGTGTAGTATCTGTTCTTATCAGTTTAATATCTGATACGTCCCCTATCTGGGGACCATATATTAAATGGATTTTTAGAACAGGGAGATGGAAGAAGAGCTTGCTCTGTCCACTCCACGCATCGACCTGGTATTGCAGTACCTCCAGGACCGGTGCACCCCTTTCTTATGCAGTTTTCTAAAAAACAGATTGAAATGAAAAACTTAACAAGAAGGTTTTTCTGTCTTTTGCTTGCAATGTTGTTTGCTTGTGTTCTTTCTCGTTGAGTTGTTCGCAGTCCTTTTTTTTTTTTTTTTGTTTTGCAATAAACTGGTATTTAACCCCTGTGTGTTTGTGTTTTTCTTGATTTGTGTCAGTTTCTTGGTCTGTGTTTCCATGCTTCCATCCTTTTCAGCACAATGCATATGCTGCTGCAATGGCAGCTTTTCAGCAGACTGACAATATCTATTCTTTTAATTTGTGTTTCTTTTCTCATGTCATTTTTGTATTTTTGCAAAGTTTATTTCAGTCCACCACCCTTTTCTTACAAACATATAGATAGCAAGGGCCAGAATTTCGACAAGACAGCCAGATAATACACGCAGAGTGTGTGAAGGCCCGATATGAAGCCTACGTACAAGTCGAAGCTACGACAATGCAGAGTCCTGTTGAACGGCTTGACTTTTCTCTACTTCCCTCTCTGTAGTCAATGAGTCGGCTAGTACTCCGACAGTCGAGGGATTTTCTGGCCTGTGTCTCCCTCTAGTGGGTTCCTTTGTCCACGTGAACAGGAGGCGGCTCTATGCAAATCCTAGCCCTCGTTAGGCACACCGATGAGCACCTGATGGATACATGTGTTTGTAATCTGTATTTGGCCTTGCTTGCTTAAAGTTTGGATTGACGAGCAAACTGGCCTTGACCCCGAAGGTGCTAAATGGACAGGTGTCTGGGCGTGTTTAGACCATGGGCTATAGGAAGGAGGAAGTAGGCCTCAGGCATAGCTAGGTGTGAAAGTCTGAGGATTAGTGGCTCTGGGCAAACAGCAGGGAGCCAGACGGGAGGCAGCAGATCTCTGCGAGCGATTGACGTCGCCCTGGACGCCGCTCGCTCGGAAAAGACGATAATTGGGTTATCGCTTCTCGGCCTTTTGGCTAAGATCAAGTGTAGTATCTGTTCTTATCAGTTTAATATCTGATACGTCCCCTATCTGGGGACCATATATTAAATGGATTTTTAGAACAGGGAGATGGAAGAAGAGCTTGCTCTGTCCACTCCACGCATCGACCTGGTATTGCAGTACCTCCAGGACCGGTGCACCCCTTTCTTATGCAGTTTTCTAAAAAACAGATTGAAATGAAAAACTTAACAAGAAGGTTTTTCTGTCTTTTGCTTGCAATGTTGTTTGCTTGTGTTCTTTCTCGTTGAGTTGTTCGCAGTCCTTTTTTTTTTTTTTTTGTTTTGCAATAAACTGGTATTTAACCCCTGTGTGTTTGTGTTTTTCTTGATTTGTGTCAGTTTCTTGGTCTGTGTTTCCATGCTTCCATCCTTTTCAGCACAATGCATATGCTGCTGCAATGGCAGCTTTTCAGCAGACTGACAATATCTATTCTTTTAATTTGTGTTTCTTTTCTCATGTCATTTTTGTATTTTTGCAAAGTTTATTTCAGTCCACCACCCTTTTCTTACAAACATATAGATAGCAAGGGCCAGAATTTCGACAAGACAGCCAGATAATACACGCAGAGTGTGTGAAGGCCCGATATGAAGCCTACGTACAAGTCGAAGCTACGACAATGCAGAGTCCTGTTGAACGGCTTGACTTTTCTCTACTTCCCTCTCTGTAGTCAATGAGTCGGCTAGTACTCCGACAGTCGAGGGATTTTCTGGCCTGTGTCTCCCTCTAGTGGGTTCCTTTGTCCACGTGAACAGGAGGCGGCTCTATGCAAATCCTAGCCCTCGTTAGGCACACCGATGAGCACCTGATGGATACATGTGTTTGTAATCTGTATTTGGCCTTGCTTGCTTAAAGTTTGGATTGACGAGCAAACTGGCCTTGACCCCGAAGGTGCTAAATGGACAGGTGTCTGGGCGTGTTTAGACCATGGGCTATAGGAAGGAGGAAGTAGGCCTCAGGCATAGCTAGGTGTGAAAGTCTGAGGATTAGTGGCTCTGGGCAAACAGCAGGGAGCCAGACGGGAGGCAGCAGATCTCTGCGAGCGATTGACGTCGCCCTGGACGCCGCTCGCTCGGAAAAGACGATAATTGGGTTATCGCTTCTCGGCCTTTTGGCTAAGATCAAGTGTAGTATCTGTTCTTATCAGTTTAATATCTGATACGTCCCCTATCTGGGGACCATATATTAAATGGATTTTTAGAACAGGGAGATGGAAGAAGAGCTTGCTCTGTCCACTCCACGCATCGACCTGGTATTGCAGTACCTCCAGGACCGGTGCACCCCTTTCTTATGCAGTTTTCTAAAAAACAGATTGAAATGAAAAACTTAACAAGAAGGTTTTTCTGTCTTTTGCTTGCAATGTTGTTTGCTTGTGTTCTTTCTCGTTGAGTTGTTCGCAGTCCTTTTTTTTTTTTTTTTTGTTTTGCAATAAACTGGTATTTAACCCCTGTGTGTTTGTGTTTTTCTTGATTTGTGTCAGTTTCTTGGTCTGTGTTTCCATGCTTCCATCCTTTTCAGCACAATGCATATGCTGCTGCAATGGCAGCTTTTCAGCAGACTGACAATATCTATTCTTTTAATTTGTGTTTCTTTTCTCATGTCATTTTTGTATTTTTGCAAAGTTTATTTCAGTCCACCACCCTTTTCTTACAAACATATAGATAGCAAGGGCCAGAATTTCGACAAGACAGCCAGATAATACACGCAGAGTGTGTGAAGGCCCGATATGAAGCCTACGTACAAGTCGAAGCTACGACAATGCAGAGTCCTGTTGAACGGCTTGACTTTTCTCTACTTCCCTCTCTGTAGTCAATGAGTCGGCTAGTACTCCGACAGTCGAGGGATTTTCTGGCCTGTGTCTCCCTCTAGTGGGTTCCTTTGTCCACGTGAACAGGAGGCGGCTCTATGCAAATCCTAGCCCTCGTTAGGCACACCGATGAGCACCTGATGGATACATGTGTTTGTAATCTGTATTTGGCCTTGCTTGCTTAAAGTTTGGATTGACGAGCAAACTGGCCTTGACCCCGAAGGTGCTAAATGGACAGGTGTCCTGGGCGTGTTTAGACCATGGGCTATAGGAAGGAGGA
>NW_028119298.1:12500-27855 GCF_965119305.1 Pelophylax lessonae | reverse complement strand
CCACGCTACGCCACTGATTGCAGCCATTTGCTAAAATCATTTAGGTTCATTCTTCTTCCTCATGAATGTACACATAGCACCCCATACTGACAGAAAAACAAAGAATTGTTGACATTGTTGCAGATTTATTAAAAAAGAAAAACTGAAATATGACATGGTCCTAAGTATTCAGACCCTTTGCTGTGACACTCATATATTTAACTCAGGTGCTTTCCATTTCTTCTGATCATCCTTGAGATGGTTCTACACCTTCATTTGAGTCCAGCTGTGTTTGATTATACTGATTGGACTTGATTAGGAAAGCCACACACCTGTCTATATAAGACCTTCCAGATCACAATGCATGTCAGAGCAAATGAGAATCATGAGGTCAAAGGAACTGCCTGAAGAGCTCAGAGACAGAATTGTGGCAAGGCACAGATCTGGCCAAGGTTACAAAAAGATTTCTGCTGCACTTAAGGTTCCTAAGAGCACAGTGGCCTCCATAATCCTCAAATGGAAGACGTTTGGGACGACCAGCACCCTTCCTAGAGCTGGCCATCCGGCCAAACTGAGCTATCGGGGGAGAAGAGCCTTGGTGAGAGAGGTAAAGAATAACCCAAATATCACTGTGGCTGAGCTCCAGAGATGCAGTCAGGAGATGGGAGAAAGTTGTAGAAAGTCAACCATCACTGCAGCCCTCCACCAGTCGGGGCTTTATGGCAGAGTGGCCCGACGGAAGCCTCTCCTCAGTGTAAGACACATGAAAGCCCGCATGGAGTTTGCTAAAAAACACCCGAAGGACTCCAAGATGGTGAGAAATAAGATTCTCTGGTCTGATGAGACCAAAATAGAACTTTTTGGCCTTAATTCTAAGCGGTATGTGTGGAGAAAACCAGGCACTGCTCATCACCTGTCCAATACAGTCCCAACAGTGAAGCATGGTGGTGGCAGCATCATGCTGTGGGGGTGTTTTTCAGCTGCAGGGACAGGACGACTGGTTGCAATTGAGGGAAAGATGAATGCGGCCAAGTACAGGGATATCCTGGACAAAAACTTTCTCCAGAGTGTTCTGGACCTCAGACTGGGCCGAAGGTTTACCTTCCAACAAGACAATGACCCTAAGCACACAGCTAAAATAATGAAGGAGTGGCTTCACAACAACTCCGTGACTGTTCTTAAATGGCACAGCCAGAGCCCTGACTTAAACCCAATTGAGCATCTCTGGAGAGACCTAAAAATGGCTGTCCACCAACGTTTACCATCCAACCTGACAGAACTGGAGAGGATCTGCAAGGAGGAATGGCAGAGGATCCCCAAATCCAGGTGTGAAAGACTTGTTGCATCTTTCCCAAAAAGACTCCTGGCTGTATTAGATCAAAAGGGGGCTTCTACTAAATACTGAGCAAAGGGTCTGAATACTTAGGACCATGTGATATTTCAGTTTTTCTTTTTTAATAAATCTGCAACAATGTCAACAATTCTGTGTTTTTCTGTCAGTATGGGGTGCTATGTGTACATTCATGAGGAAGAAGAATGAACCTAAATGATTTTAGCAAATGGCTGCAATATAACAAAGAGTGAAAAATTTAAGGGGGTCTGAATACTTTTCGTACCCACTGTAGGTGAGGGCAGGGGTCATTTTGTTTATTGTTGATGTACACTGGATGCCTTTGCTGCCATTATGCTATGAGATGGGCGTCCCCTGTGCCCTCAAGTGCCTTGAAGGAGGGTTGGGCCACCTCCAGGCTCACCTGCCCCCTATCTACGTATCTATTAGAGTGCATGTGCTTCCACTGTGGAGACTCTCATAGATTTACAGGAGTTAGGACTGCAGGTAATACAGGGTGCCGTGAAGTGGCCCTGCAGCTTACACATGCATTTGCAAATGTGTGCTAACTAAACCCCGGTTTTTAATGCATACTGTTAGACAGGTTAATTCGGTTGGTTAGCAAACTGGTTGGTGAATTGAGCTGGGAATTCTTTGTTTTAGTCTCACATGTGTTGCCTTTCCATGTGCTCTTTGCTATGAAGGCCAGTTATAGGTGGGGGCAGGGGCCATTTTGTTTGTTTGCATACAGCAGCCTGAACAAATCAATGTCAGACTGTATCTGTATGATGGTAACCACACATCTGAGTTTTACTTTCAGACAGGAACACAAGTGCACCCATGCATGCAGGCAGTTTGCATCCAGGGATGTTCATTCATCCTGTGCACATGTAGTTGCTTGTGTGCGGTTATTAGTGTACAGTGTACAGATGCAGTTTGTCATTGATTTATACAGGCTGATGCCTGCTCCTGTATGCAAACATCTGTGACTACTGGGTGCTGAAATATAAGCTTATGTTGACCATGTATAGCCCTGGGTGACCATGTGAATGAAGCCTAAGTATTCATATCCACTTTGTGGTCCTGCACAAAAATGTATTATTATTTATAACAAAAAACCTCCTAAATAACTTACAATGCTTTCTTTTTAGACTGCTTACTCCCCTTCAGTGCCAATTTCCCGAACTTCTGGGAGGGAAGTAAGCACAGTAGATTGCCAATGCTGTTTCGAAAACTGCTGTCTGTCAATCACCTTGGAGAGGAGTTGCTGAGAAGCAAATTGCATTCTGGACTTCTGAGCTGCCTGTGTGTCTAGACTTCTCACCAAGGAGTGAGTGAAGAGAAAATTAAAAAGAAGTGAGAGGCTGCAAACACATGCAAACAAGAAAGAAATACAAGTTCAAAGGAATGCTGCCATATATCATGTTTTACGTGGATGGTTTAAAATTGAACTCCAGCTTTACCTATAATCCTGCACAGTTTTACAGACTTCTCTTCTGTACTGAAATTGCTTACTCTGATTTCACTTCATACTGTGAGTTTCTCTCAGTGTGCATTTGAAGCTACAGTTATTCAGATTGAAACAGCCTCATTTCCTGGCTGGAGGACATCCAGCATCTTCTTTTACTTTCCTCCCCAGACTGCCTGTTCATGAACCACCCCTTTTATTCATTGAATTTCGCTCTGTCAACCACAGAGGCTCAGCATGTTGACATTGCCTAAGATGGTCTATGGTTTTCAGGAAGCTATGTACCCCATCCGCCATGATCTGCCTGTACTGCACAAAAAAGCAATGGGTATAAGTAATTACATGGCTAGGTCTAAAATAAGGTATGTAATAAAAACAGAAAGGTTGTATTTAAAAAATGTTATTAGCACAGGGCTGGAAAAACCCCAGGCGCCAGGTCACCATGGCGACAAGAAATTGCGTCCTGGCACTTGGGTTGCCTTCCGAATACTTCACACACCCCGTGTGCCCATGAGCTCCATTTGCCCATTTGCGGGTTGCCGCTGGGTAGAGCGGAGGGAGGAAAGCGGACTCACATCTGCTCTCCTTCCCTTCTTGTTGCTGACCTGGAAGAAACGTCATGTCACTTCCAGGTCCCTGTTGACAATTTCCCTGGCCATCAAGGCTGGGAAAGAATGTATTGCAGTGCGATGAGCATTGTATTGCATTACATTCAGTGGAGCACAGAGGAGATATGCAGGATCTTTTAGACCCTGAATGTCTCGTTCTAGAGAACTTGTCACCAAAACAAATCATCACATAGGGGACTTCCCCTCAAGGGAAACATCAGAAGTACGGGATGAGGAGGACACCTGGATGGAAGTAAGAACCCAAAATGATACCACAAGGGATAACACCCAGAGAAATGTAGAAAACGGACCAACAAGGGGGACACCAAGATCTAACACACACAACCAAACCTATAGGACCCCAAGAAACAACCATGGATATGTTGATACATACAACAGATAAGTACCCCTGGAACACTATGAGGAGCCATACCATGACAACAGAGGACCCCCCCCCAAGGAGGGGTTTTTTCCCAAAGGGAACAGAGAGCGACCCCCAAGAGGGAAAGGAGGCCCCCACAGACCATGGGGACAATGGGGTCAGCAAACCTGGTACCAAACACCCCAACGAGGAGACAACAGGACGGGCCCCTGGCAGCAAGGGGGACAACATGGCAACAGGGAAGACACAACGAGGCACCAAGAAACAGACAGAAACGGAAACCGCGAGGGACCAGAGGAGGGAAGAAACGGAAGAAAAAGGAGAAGAGAACAATAGGTAAAGGCATCTTTAATTTAAGTGAAGCGATTTTTGAGGAGGAGGAACTAAAAATACTGGATTTGGGACTAAAATATGCTCCTGGAAAAAATCTTGACAAACTCGAGGCATATATAGACCTTCACAAATATATCAGGAAACTGAATATTAAGAAATTCTTCACATTAAAGCAGAAACAGGAACAAAGATCCATACTCAATGAGTACAGACAAACAAATCTAAAGAATCGGTCTACTTTCAACCCCAAGAACCCCCAAAATGAGAATTTGGAAGTTTTCAAACGTATGGTGGAAGCAGACATAAAAGATTTGAAAATTCAGAACAAAAAAGAAAAGGACACATGGGAAACCATCAGAAAACTGGAAAAAAAGAAAAGTCGTGGTAATCAGACCAGCCGATAAGGGGGGAGGCTTGGTGATCTTGAATAAGAAAGACTACGAAAAAGAGATGGAGAACCTACTTAACATACAGGACACATACATCAAGCTCAAGGGAGACCCGAAAAAGATGTATGAGAAAACTCTACACACATACAGTGAAAAAGGGAAGGAGATGGGCATCCTCAACAAAAAAGAAGCCAAATACATCTGTCTGGAGAAACCTAAGACCCCTGTTATCTACTATGCTCCCAAAATGCATAATGATGACAAAAAACCACCAGGCCCGACCCATCATAAGCGGGATCAATTCTGCACACTCAAGACTGGGCGAGTACCTCGACCAGTTCTTGCAACCTTTGGTCCCTTTAGGCAAATCCTATCTGAGGGACAGCAAACAATTGCTAGCAGAAATCAAAGATATACATATAGAGGAGGAAGACATCTTAGTAACCATTGATGTCAACTCCCTCTATACAAACATAAAACAGCAGGATGGACTACAAGCAATAGATTGGGCCTTACATACCCATACGGACATGAAAGAGACACAAATCAGTTACATACTGGAAGGGCTTAAAATGGCAATGCAATCAAATTACTTCTGGTATAAAGGCAATCACTATGCACAAACCAAAGGAGTAGCCATGGGGGCTAAGTATGCCCCCAGTGTGGCTAACATGTTCATGCAGAAGTGGGAGGAGGAACAGGTCTTCGGTGTACCCAGAGAAAATCGGAAGTACTACCGCAGGTACATAGACGATATTATAATCGTCTGGAAAGGTAGCACAGATTCATTACAGGAGTTTTTTTATGAGATCAATACGAATATATATGGCATCACTTTCACCTGTGATTTTGATTTGGAACATATGGCCTTCTTGGACCTAGAACTATTCAAGAAAGATGGACTACTGGCCAGTAAAACTTACTTTAAAAAAAACGGATAGGAATGGCTACATTCCCAAAAACAGCTGCCACCATCCGAAGTGGCTGGAGAACATTCCTAAAGGACAACTCATGAGGATTAGGAGAAATGGTAGCGATCTAGCGGATTTCGAAATACAAGCCCAGATATTTATCAACAGATTTGTGGAAAAAGGGTACAAAAGGAATGAACTCAACAATATCAAGCACACAGTGGAAAGAATGAGAAGAGAAGACCTAATTGATGATCCACCAAACAGAACAAATAAAAAAAAAACACAGAATTTGCCTTCCTGACAGGATACAACACACAACACAAAGCACTAGAAATAATCATAAGGAAACATTGGCCTATCCTTAACCTCCTTGGCGGTAATCCCGAGCGTGACTCGGGGTTGATTTTTTCTATCAGGAGCGGTAACCCCGAGTCACGCTCGGGGTAGATGTGCAGAGAGTGCAGCGGTGTTCTCTTACCTTCTCCTGGCGATCCAGCGATGATCTCTCATTGCTGTGACCGCCAGCCGAGAGTCCCGCCGCTCCTCCGTCGGTGTGATGACTTCCTAGTTCCGTTCCCTGCAGCAGCAATGCTGCATGGGAGCGGAACTAGGGAGGGAAATTAAAAAAAAAAAAAAAACGTTGCACAAAACACAAACACATAACACATTTTATAATATATATATATATATATATATATATATATATATATATATATATATATATATATATATATATATATATATATATATATATATATATGCATATATATATATATATGCATATATATATATATATATATATATATATATATATATATATATATATATGCATATATATATATGCACATATATATATACCGGTATATATATATATATGCATATATATATATATATATATATATATATATATATATATATATATATATATATATATATATATATATGCACACACACACATATATATATATATAAAATTATATTATTGATTCAATTATAATTCATGCGTTATATATTACATATATATATATATATATATATATATATGTGTGTGTGTATATATATATATATATATATATGCACACACACACACACATATATATATATATATATATATATATATATATATATATAATGCATGAATTATAATCTAATCAATAATATAATTTTATTATATATATTATATATTAAATAATAAAATTATATTATTGATTTGATTATAATTCATGCGTTTGTGTTTCAAATTTATCATATCTGGGATGTCTACTAGACTCTTGTTTTGGTCAGGTTTAAGTCAGTAATTACTAAGAATTGTAGGCCTATAATACATAACGCCAAATTTTCATGAAAAGAATTGTAACGCTTTTGGTATGTAATTCCTGACAGAATCATACCGCCAGGGAGGTTAAGGCAGATACCACACTAAAAGATGTCCTACCTGCAAAACCCACTTTCATATACAGGAAAGCACCAAATTTGAGGAACCGTTTGGTGCATAATGTCATCGACCCCCCAAAAACCATTAGTCTCCCTAGTAGCTTAAAAAGTTTCTTCAGATGCGGTAAATGCCTACCCTGCAGGACAGCAAAGGACAAAAAGAGGAAAACCACCTCCTTTACAGCCCACAGCACAGGAAAAGTTTTTAACATTAAGGACACCATAACCTGCACAAGTACGCATGTGACCTACGTGGTAGATGCCCATGTAAATTACAATACGTAGGTCGCACTACTAGGCCTTTATTTGTCCGCATCAGGGAGCACTTGAAGAACATCTGAAAGGGCTTCGACAAACACAGCCTTTCACGACATTTTAAACAATACCACTCCCAAGATCCCTCATGTATGGCTTTCTATGCCATCGACAAGATAAAAAGCAATTGGAGAGGCAGTAACAAAAAGATAAATGTGTCCCGGAATGAAACCAAGTGGATATACTTAATGCAGACCCTCCAACCGAAAGGTTTGAACATAGACTTGAATTGCTTCATCACAGACTACTAAACATGTCTTACACATCCTTTCAGTAATTTTTAGTATTTATGCTTTTTTACTATTTTACAACTTGCTTCTATTTACAACTTGCCTCATTTTTTATCAGGAGTTTTTTTATCAGGAGTTTTTTATCAGGAATTTTTACCTCAATGCCTTTTTACCTCAATCCCCCCTTTTTTACCCCAAAGCTTTTTTCACCTCAATGCTTCTTCACTTCAAAACTTTTTTTCAGATCACAGATTTTATCAAATCAAGGTCTTTCCGTCCAGTTTTTGGTTTTTGAGGTACTCTTGTAATGTTTAATTTTTTATACTTTACATTTTCCCCTAAGATGCAGGGAACATGTTTACCTTAAGGAAATCTTAAAACAATCCCAAATGGAGTCACATATTCCCAAGTTCCTCTTGCCCCTGTTCTTTGATATATGGAGTTAATTTGGGAAAAAACACTACCATCCAAACTAACCCCCAAGCAGGGTATGCGTTGCGAGTGGCATATTCCCACACCACAATGGTTGCAACCATCTTTTATCATTTTCAATGCAATTTATTGGATCTGGTTTGCATTATCGGTTCATGTCTTTCTTCCGCCATTTTAAGCTATTTTAAGCCTTTTCCAAACATTCTTATTCACTCCTATTCGCAACTTTCAATTAATCATTTTAAACCGAAAAAATCCCCAAAACTATTTCTGAACTATTTTTGAACGATTTTTATCGTTTTATGTATGGGGCACACAATTAACAAGCTATTGTTGCACGATTCACAAGTGGTTTTAACCCAGCCCTCATCTTTGACAATCACCTAACGTGGCTTAAGTGTCTGCCCACCAGCACTGGCACTTTTTTACTAGCACTGGCACGTTTCAGTTTACGTCCCTTCACATGGGCACATTGCACCTTCACCACGAACTTATCCCTCACTGTATATTGTATTAAACTTCTTAAAACACTCACAATGTCCTTATCTTCTTTTATAAATGTTATCTTCTGATCGTATAACTCTGATTGTAATAAACACTGTATGTATTGAGCTATATGGCAGACACATTAAAGAAGTTCACACGATGACTTAATTTTAGGCTGCACCCTATTGGTAAACACACCGCAAGGTGTACAAACATGGCCGCTTCATCCGGCCCCCAAGGGTGTACAAACATGGCGACAGCACAGCCTATAAAAACACCGGGAGTATCGCTAGATAGCACGCTCCAGATGGCATCGTAGTGACGAAACGCGTAGAGCGTGGCTTTTTGCGGCAATACGTCACTTGCGGTGGCGGTGGTTCCGACCTGTGGAACGCGGAAGTGGGACAGCTTGGCGGACCCTGCACGCTGACAGTGAACTTCTGAACTGTGAGTGGCTATAGCACTTTTTCATTGTATACCCAGCATACTACGCAATGGAGGCTACCTTTTAATTGCAGTACCTGAGGTGAATGTGAGTGGGAGCCAGGATACCTGAAACATCTGTATGCACCCACGCCGACCAAGTGTGCGGTAAGCATTCTTGCCTAGTGGGGGACCACGGGCATAGCATCTCTCATACAAGACTAAACTGATGACCTATAGGGGGCTTTTAAATTGTCCCTATGGTAAATATAGGGGAATGAGGTTTGTTGCCTTTTAAGGGGCACACGTAAATTTGAGGTTTGACATTTTGGGTATTTATTTACTTGGTGCAACCTTAGCTTTTATAGTTTACCAAAAAAATTGGTAATTTATTATGTTTTTGTACCCCCTTAAATTGACTTTTAGTGTTACCTTTGCAGTAATATTGTGTGACTTAAAAAATTAGAACTACCACTATTTTATTCTCTAGGGTGTCTGCTTTCAGAAAATATATAATGTTTTGGGGGGGGCTTAAATCTTCAGGCCTTGAACGATTTTTTAAATGTGTACAAAAAATGCAAAAATGGCTCTGGCTGTGAAATGGTTAAGGGATAAGTTCACTTTCAGGATCATGTTACATGTTCCACCCGTAAGCTTTGTTAGTTAAAAAAAACTGGCTCCTAACTTTTTTAGCTGGCTCCTAGATTCAATGCAAAATTGTCAAGGCCTGCTTTAGCATGTTGATGATTACTAGAGATGAACCAGGAAAGTCCCATTTTAACCAGACATTTCAGGTTTATTAACACAATAACTACCAAATGGCTTGGTCAGTGGCTGCAGACATTGTCATCATCTTAAAACACTTTCCACAAGCCATAATCTCCACTCAAATTTTCCCAATCAGATGCTGACCTAAGTCAGCAATTGCATTGTGATTCCACACACTGTAATTTGCAGCCAATTAAAACACACTAATTGCCTGTCACAGTCACAGCAGGCATGGGTGGCTTAGTCGAGGCAGGTATCTTAATGTATCTAAAAGCACCTTGTGATGAATGGGGTCTATAAACAACATAAATCCGTCTTGAATTTCTATAGGTAAATATTATTTATTGAACAACTCCAGTTTTTGGAGATATGTGAGGGGAAAGTGTTTTCTTTAAAAAACAAAGACTACAATGAATACGTCTCCTTTATTATTCCATCATTTCTACCAAGTAGTTAATGACTGACACCAAAAAAACTGCTATCTGCTAATTTTCCATTAGACTTTGAAAATTATCCTTCTTAAAATAACCCATCAAATTATGCAGAGCACCTCCTTGAGCACAGCGTAGGCTACCCAGGCTGGAATAATTGCTGGTGCCTCCCATACAGCCTGCTCTTCACAATGCCATGTAAATCCTCAATTACTCCGCTCCAAAAAGGCAGGCAACTTCACTGCACCATCACCTCCATCTATGGGATCTGTTACTTGGCTCATCAGATATGGTAAAGGCTCCTTTTCTTGCTAAATGACTGCCTGCCTCATTGTAAAGAATCCTCCACATTGTTTCATCGTGAACAAAATCAAAACAGGAGCATCGTCCATGCAGTGCTTTAAAACCATCCACACGTGTCTCTCTGTATATAATAAAAGCATAGCCAGATAGAACTACATAGATAAAGCATTCTCTGATGCCTTCTACAGTTACTTTCCAACAAGCGATTTTTTTCAGCAACGTACCTTATTCAAATAGTTGGCAATGTGTCCTCATTGTAATACAATGCAGTACTGTGACAGTAGAAGCCTCCAGTTAATTATTGCCCTATTATCCTATAATCACAGGTAACTGCACTTATTTCCAAATGAAGGAAAGAATCACATCAAAGCAAAATGCTTTATGGGTAGAGGATGAGATCTTTTCCAAGGAAGCTTCCCCCACCCCCCTTGAATTATTATGGAACCAGTAAATACATGAAGCTGTCAGGAAAAACAAAAAAGCACCTCTGGGATTTGTGCATCTAAACATAAGGCAGCAGCTGTTTGGCAACATTGCTAAAGTCTGAACAGCAACTGCAATACTAAAACCTGCAGCCCTTTCCAGGAGCGATTACCAAAAAAAATGAAGCAGGGAGTAAAAACGAGGGCTCATGCAACACAGAGATCTACATGGGGTTTTGCTGGCATCCTGCATAAAAAAAAACATGTGATGGGGCTTCAGTTTATAGCATAAAATGGTCAAATTCATGAGGCTAGACTTACACATTTGTGCTTCCTTTTTCAATACACATACAAAAGAACAAACAATTTCTCCAGCGCTCAAAAGGACAATCACCAGACTGGGATTTAATGCAGGGTCTATGTTTCCTGTGGGACAATGCTTTAGCCATGCAGCCCTCCTCACATAGGGAAATCCAACTATACACTGTAAAAGAACACACAGGGGGTGCAAACATCTAATGCATTACCCCAGGTTTATTAAAAGAAACCTAATAGCCAAATGAATACTCACAAAGGACAGAAGTAACACATAACAACAATCTCCTATGATCAATCAACGTGGCAATGAGTGAGCAGACTATTGGCGATGTTGGCAATGCGTAATGCACTAGGGGTTTGCACTCCCAGTGTGTTCTTTTCCTTTTTCAAGGGTTTATTTAACCCATTTCTCAATGTTTGCAGATGTATTGACATGTTTTCCTTGTTCACTAATTTTATTGAATTTTCATTTTTCAAAAGTAGGCCTCTTTCACACGGAGCGGACCGTATTGCGATCCACTCTGGCACTTTTTTTTTTTTTTTTTAGGGCTCTTTCACACGGCCGCTCCGATTTTTTCTTCCGCTGCGGCACTTTTTTTTTTTTTTTTCCACGGACACGGATGACACTTGTGTCATCCGCTCTGTATGTCCACATATCATCCCATCAGTTTGCGAATGATATACGGATATAATGTAGGTCTATGGGGATTGCGGAGGTCAGCGGATGACACCGCTGACATCCGATTTTGCATCCGTTCCGTTTTTTAAACGGAAGAAAAATAGGGTTCTGTTCCGTTCCAAAAAACGGAACAGAACTGAAAGGAGGAAAATTGGATGTCAGCGGATGGTCATCCGCAATGCCATTGACATACATTATGTCCGTATATCATCCGCAAAAAAATGGGATGATATACGGACATACGGAACGTCCGTGTGAAAGAGGCCTAGGCTTTTTGTACACTGGTCGCTCCTGACCACGACTGCATGTTTACAGCGATTTTGCGTTTTTCCTATGGCTTTTATGGAGTTAAGATTAGGAGCTTTGTCAAAAAAATGCCAAAAGCTCCTAAACTCAAACTTAGAAGGTGCTGGGAGCTGCTAGTGTACATGAAGCCTTAGATGTAACAATATAATAATGTACAAAGAGATTTCGTGACCGCAGTTAAAGTACAAGATTTAAAGACGTACATACAAAAAGTACAGGATTCACTGATAGTGACAGGACCCCCGCACTATCACTAATGGAATGATCAGCTAAAATGACTGCCACATGCACCGGTCGGCTCATCCATGGCCACAAAGTAATCAAAATGAAGTAAAAAACGGTGCTGCTTAGTCCCTGAGGTCCAAAATATATAAAATGAAATAACTGTGACAGATGTAGATGTGAGCAACTGAATATAAACAAAAGCATGCATTAATATACATGTAAACGTAATGTGTAAAAACTCAGTGAACCACACTTAATAAATGAAACAGTGTGAAGCGACGTGATGGAAAACAAATAAAATGAACATAATTACTAATAGTGGACCTGTAAAACCACACCTCTTAGCCCATTTACAATTGTGCATAAATATTCGTCAACTCTGAAATCAATAGCAATGTCCTCAGTGCAAAAGTAAATAACTACTGGTCTCAAACGTATATCTTCCAACACCGTATGGAAATAATAGTGACTAGTGTCGCAGTGGTCCAATCAGGTGACACCTCTGTGTGTGCTATTCCCTTACCTCACAGTTGTAAGGTAACACCATAGATAGCACTTCTTGGGTAAGATTTTTATAATGGAACTGATGTCTGTAGGGGATCTCCTAATATGACCTCCAATGGTAATACTCTAAAGTTGGTAGTGTCAGGTCAAGTCAGCGGAAGTCCACTGGCTGGGCCAGATGTCAGCTCAATATATGTAATGTATAAAGAGAGAAAGGCTCCACATAGTGTGACTCTGTATGCAAGTTTTATTTATAAAAGATTAAAAACACTTGCTTTTTTAAAACAAATACAAGGCATGTACTCCACGAGCCGCAAGCTCGTCCTCCGGCAGCACTTCCGGTTTCGCCTACCAAGCACTGTCCCAAGTATGTGTACAAGCCCTTAGATTTGGCTGCGGGATCTGACATATGTGTTCAAATTTAGGAAGGTATCCATCTTAATTGCATAAGGTGTTTGTGGTGCAAGCAACGGAAGGCTAGAGGAAGGGGTATGAAGAGGGAAAAGGGGAGTTGGATAGTGGGGTTACCTGGGCAGTGGTGGCAATTTATTATGGATTATATCAGGGATTCTCAACTAGGGTTCCTCCAGAGGTTGCTAGGGGTTCCTTGAGCAATGAGAAATTTCTGCCTCTCCCACTGACACCGTTGATCTTTTTAGCTATCTGTAAGGGGGGGGGGATTCCTCCCAATGACCACAAGTGTAAGGAACATTCTTCCCACTATCACACTAATATGTCATGAATTGTAGATATAATAATTTTTAGTAGTGGTTCCCTGAGACTGTAACGTTATTTCAAGGGTTCCTGTTGTGTTGAAAAGGCTGAGAAAGGTTGGGTTACATCATCATGGTTCCAATAGTCTGCGGTCAAAATTTCACAGGACATTAGTCGTGATCCAGGGGTCCCAGACTGGCCAGAGTTTAGGTATAGTGTTCTGTAGCCATGTTATTAGCTTTTCATTGATCAAAGTCCAATGTACTCTGGTTCTAACCGCTGAGGTAGGAATAAGTGGTGATAAATTCCCTCAGTTTTGCTGTTTAAAGGGGCCTCGGGTGGGTTCAATGCAGGAGCTGGATGAAAAAGAGTGCAGAGAAGGTAATGTATTTGCTGCCAAAAACATTGCAATGCATTGACATGTTTTCAATGCGTCATGTGTTTTTGTTAGCCAATATAAAAAAGACATAGTTAGCACAATTGAAAAATGGACACGAGTCCATCCAGTTCCAACTATTTTAGTTTGGTACCAGGAGCTGAAAATACATGTAAAATGCATCATGCAAGTGTTTCTATTGACTGCAAAGTGCCTTAAAATGAACGAAAGTGGATTAAAAAACTGGAGCTGAGCTATATTCAAAGACATGGCGTAAAACATTGCACAGATGTGAACAGGCTCTAGGGGGGATTTATCACAACCGGAGCAGACAGAATCTGCAGCAGATGTGCATGCCAACCAATCAGCTTCCAGCTTTCATTTTCAAAGCTGAAGCTAGAAACTGATTGGGCGCTAGGCACAGCTGCTCCAGTTCTAATGAGTGTCTCCCTCTATTTATAACGTTGCCTTCCGTGACACATGCATTTTTAGCACGTTCCGACTCATGCATTAAATCACAAATGTGAGATGACCTAAAATTCCCCTTCATTTCTTTACCTCAGATTTAAATCCCAGCATGTAATAGTCCATAACATGCTTCTGTTTCCACACCTCTTTGAGGCGTGGAAACACGGCAAGTGCACTTGGAAGTGTATTTCAAGTGCAGTTGCTCTAGATCTGAGCAGAAGCTCTGAAGTGAGGGGAAGCTCTGCTGATTGCTATCATCTAATCATGTGCAAGCAAAATTACTTTTTATTTTCCTTGCATGTCCCCACAGGACTAGAGGAACTGCAGATGCAGTGCACTGACTATTACCTTTGGTAAATCAACCCCTTTGTTTGTAAAGGCCGGTTCACACTGGGAAGGTGCTATGTTGACAGCAGAAACTAAAATAGTGATGCTGAGCACCCTGCTCCTGCGCTCAGAACTAGGTCCTCAGGCTGCCTCTATCACGGAACTCTCACTATGGCTAAGCTTTGCTGCCCTCTACGACCACTACGGGGGGTCAACCAAACACTGCAAATAAGAACAAAGAAAGGGGCGCACCAGCCTAGCGCATTATCCTCAGCGGGCTTTTTAATAACATAAGTTTTAAGATCAGCTACTCACAAACATGCGTAATAATCCAGCATTTCAATTCCATAGAGCAGCATCTTTATAAAAGTCCAATGTCTCGTGAAGACGGAGGGCTGACGTGTTTCGAGGCCGTGCCTCTTCCTCAGAGCCTCTGAAAATTGCCCTGGAACGCAGAAAAAGTAGTGCAAGCACTACTTTTTAAAAACGCACAGCACCACACCTCATAATACTGTGCGATTTGGTGCCTGCGAACGTGCCTCATCTGCGATCTGCTTTTCGAGTGCCATTAATGATGCATTAACACCCACCTGCAGATCGCAAGGGCAGCGCATTCACCTGTGGTACAGGAAACATCCATGGAATGCCTTTCCTGCACCGGTGATTTGGTGTGAACCAGCCCTAAAATTCTCACATCCATAAAATTCTTCTTCCGTTTCCTCTAGGTTTTCAGACCCAGCACATACAGTACGAACAAATAATGTAGGAATCCTGGAGGCAGAATTTTCTAC
>NW_028119298.1:0-10000 GCF_965119305.1 Pelophylax lessonae | reverse complement strand
CCTTTTGAGGGCTGGTATTTGTGTAATTTATTTTGTTCTGTGATATATATATATATATATATCTATTGTCCCCAAAAGCCCTTTTGAGGGCTGGTATTTGTGTAATTTTTTTTGTTCTGTGATATATATATATATATATATATATATATATATATTGTCCCCAAAAGCCCCTTTGAGGGCTGGTATTTGAGTATTTTTTTAATATATATATATCTATATGTAGCATGTCCAGAACCAGAAAAAAAAGATCATATAGGTGTAAAAGGGGTTCCCACCATCCCTGCTCTACTGAAAAATTATCTTTTTTTTTCTGGTTCTGGACATGCTACAGAGCTGAAACTTCACAGGTACACTTTTTAGACCCCCTAGACACTAAATCACACAAAAAAAGTTCTTAAAAATTGTCATTTTTGATAGAGAGACAATTATTGGAAAAAAAAAAAAACTTAACAAAAAAAAATGTCTTTGCATTATGTCTTTGCATTTATTGTTTGGGGGGTCTAAAAAGTGTACCTGTGAAGTTTCAGCTCTGCAGCATGTCCAGAACCAGGAAAAAAAGATCATATAGGTGTAAAAAGGGGTTCCCACCATCCCTGCTCTACTGAAAAATTATCTTTTTTTTCTGGTTCTGGACATGCTACAGAGCTGAAACTTCACAAGTACACTTTTTAGACCCCCTAGACACTAAATCACACAAAAAAAGTTCTTAAAAATTGTCATTTTTGATAGAGAGCCAATTATTGGAAAACTTGAAAAAAAAAAAATTAAAAAAAACATTTCTTTGTATTTATTGTCTGGGGGGTCTAAAAAGTGTACCTGTGAAGTTTCAGCTCTGTAGCATGTCCAGAACCAGAAAAAAATAGAATCAGGGTTAGGGCTAGGGTTAGGGCTAGGGTTAGGGCTAGGGTCAGGGCTAAGGTTAGGGTTATTTTTAGTGCTTAGGGTTAGAGTTAGAGGGGTAGGGGTAGGGCTACTAACTCTAACCCTAAGTATCTCACCGTAACCCTAACCCTAGCCCCTAACACTAAACCTAACCCTAGCCCCTAACACTAAACCTAACCCTAACCCTCTAACCATAACCCTAACCCTCTAACCTTAACCCTAACCCTCTAAGCCTAGCCATAAAAATAACCCTAACCCTAAACCTAACCCTAACCCTAGCCCTAACCCTAGCCCTAACCCTAATTCGTAATTTTTTTCTGGTTCCGGACATGCTACAGAGCTGAAACTTCACAGGTACACTTTTTAGACTCCCCAGATGCTAAATCCAAAGAAATTTTTTATTTTTATTTTTTTTTTAATTTTTACAATAATTGGCTCTCTATCAAAAAATTAAAATTTTTAAGAACTTTTTTTTGTGTGATCCCTCTCCGGCATGCCACAGTCCAGGTGTTTGTCCCCTTGAAACAACTTTTCCATTACTATTGTGGCCAGAAAGAGTCCCTGTGGGTTTTAAAATTCGCCTGCCTATTAAAGTCTATGGCGGTTCGCAATGTTCGCCGGTTCGCGAACATTCGCCGATGTTCGCGTTCGCCGTTCGCGAACAGCGAATTTTATGTTCGCGACATCACTAATATACAACAAATCTGGGGGAAAATACAGAAGATTTGGTAAATATCTGAGGTAAATGCTGCAAATTCAGAGGTAAATACCACAATTCACTAACCAATATCGCATGCAATATTGGCTTTTTCTTAAAAAAATAAAAGTCAATTCATCAAAGTGCAATATCCAATTTGAGGTAAATACAACAAATCTGGAGGTAAATACAGAAGATTTGGTAAATATCTGAGGTAAATGCCACAAATTCAGAGGTAAATACCACAATTCACTAAGTGCCGGTTCACACTGAAGCGGCACGTCTTCGGGGGCGACCTGTGAAGTCGCGTGCACCGCGACTTCGGCACGACTTGCACGGAATTCATAAAATGAATGTCTATGCAAGTCGCTCCAGGTCGCCCCAAAGTAGTACAGGACCCTTTTTCTAAGTCGGAGCGACTTGTGTAGCTCCTATTAGAACCGTTCCTGTACTACACTATGGACCGCAACGGTGCACGACTTGTCAGGCTAACCAAGTCGCCTGACAAGTCGTACTAGTGTGAATGGAGACTCATTACCAATATCACATACAATATTTGCGTTTTCTTAAAAAAAAAAAAATAAATAAATACCACAATTCACTAACCAATATCGCATGCAATTTTGTCTTTTTCTTAAAAAAATAAAAGTCAATTCATCAAAGTGAAATATCCAATTTGAGGTAAATACAACAAATCTGGAGGTAAATACAGAAGATTCGGTAAATATCTGAGGTAAATGCCGAAAATTCAGAGGTAAATACTACAAATGCAGTAAATATGTGAGGTAAATACTTTAAATTCCAAGGCAAATACCACAAATCCAGTAAATATGTGAGGTAAATACCACAAATTCAGTAAATATGTGTGGTAAATACTGCGAATTTGGAGGTAAATACCACAAACTTAGGAAATAAGTAAGGAAAATACCACTATTTCAGAGGTAAATACCACAAATTCAGGAAATATGTTGGGTAAACACCACAAATTCAGAGTAAATGACACAAATTCAGTAAGTGTAGGGTATATTTACCCCCTTTCATGACAAGGCCATTTTTTGCAATATGGCACTGCGTTACTTTAACCACTTGCCGACTGCCTAACGCCGATCTACGTCGGCAGTCAGCCCCTCACAGGCAAAGTGACGTAGGGCTACGTCACTAGCTTGTGAGGGTCTAGGGAGCGAGCGCGCGCCCCCGGAGCCGCGCTCCCGCTCCCGCGTGGTCACGGACCCCCCCGCGCGTGTGACCAGCGGACCCGATGTCCGCCGGTCACTCGGCGATCGGCGGGGGAGAGGGAGAAAGTCAGGCGGCTTGTGTAAACAAGCCACCTGTCATTCTCCTCGGTGTAAAAACACTGATCACACGGATCTACTATGTAGATCCGTTGATCAGTGTCCTTACAGCTCAAGCCACAGCCAATCACAGTAGAAAGCACGCTCCTAGGGACACACACAGCCCCTCCCTCCCAAATAAAGTTAACCCCTTCACTACCAGTGTATTTTTACAGTAACAGTGCATATGTATAGCACTGATTACTGTAGAAATGTCACTGGTAACCCCAAAAGTGTCAAAAATGTCAGTCAAGGGTCCGATCTGTCCGCCCCAATGTCGCAGTACCGCAAAAAAAATCGCAGATCGCCGCCATTACGCGTTAAAAAAAACAACAAAAATGACAAAAATCATTCCCTTTGTTAGTAAACGCGATAACTTTTGCGCAAACCAATCAAAATACGCTTTTTGTGATTTTTTTTACCAAACATAGGTAGCATAAAACAAATTGGCCGAAAATGTTAAAAAATTTTGATTTTTACATTTTTTTGGGGGGGAATTTCATATAAAAAAATGTGAAAAATATTGCTATTTTTGCAAAATTGACGCTCTTTTTTTGTTTATAGCGCGTGATCAAAAAATCGCACAGGTGATCAAATACCACCAAAAGAAAGCTCTGTTTGTGGGAAAAAAAGGACGCCAAATTTGTTTAGGTACAGCGTCACACGACCGCGCAATTGTCCGTTAAAGTCACGCAGTGCCGAATCGCAAAATACCCCCTGGTCGGAATGGGGGTAAAATCTTCCGGGGCTTAAGTGGTTAACCACTTAAGCCCCGGAAGATTTTACCCCCTTCCTGACCAGGGCCTATTTTGCGATTCGGCACTGCGTGACTTTAATGGACAATTGCGCGTTCATGCGACGCTGTACCTAAACAAATTTGACATCCTTTTTTTCCCACAAACAGAGCTTTCTTTTGGTGGTATTTGATCACCTGTGCGATTTTTTGATCATGCGCTATAAACAAAAAAAGAGCGTCAATTTTGCAAAAATAGCAATATTTTTCACATTTTTTTAAATGAAATTCCCCCCAAAAAAATGTAAAAATCAAATTTTTTTAACATTTTCGGCCAATTTGTTTTATGCTACATATGTTTGGTAAAAATCGCAAAACGCGTATTTTGATTGGTTTGCGCAAAAGTTATCGTGTTTACTAACAAAGGGAAAGATTTTTGTCATTTTTGTTGTTTTTATTTAACGCGTAATGGCGGCGATCTGCGTTTTTTTTGCGACATTGCGGCGGACAGATCGGACCCTTGACTGACATTTTTGACACTTTTGGGGTTACCAGTGACATTACTGCAGTAATCAGTGCTATACATATGCACTGTTACTGCAAAATGACACTGGTAGTGCAGGGGTTAACTTTATTTGAGAGGGAGGGGCTGTGTGTGTCCCTAGGGGCGTGATTCTAACTGTGATTGGCTGTGGCTTGAGCTGTAGAAACAGTGATCAACGGCCCTACATAGTAGAACCGTGTGATCACTGTTTCTACACAGGGGAGAATGACAGGCAGCTTGTTTACACTAGCCGCCTGACTTTCTCCCTCTGCAGCGACGATCGCAGAGTGACCGGCGGACATTGGGTCCGCCGGTCACACGCGCGGGGGGGGTCCGGGACCACACGAGAGCGGGAGCGCACCTCCGGGGGCGTGCGCTCGCTCCCTAGACCCTCACAGGCTAGCGATGTAGATCTACGTCACTTTGCCTGCCTGTGAGGGGCTGACTGCCGTGCGGCAGTCGGCAAGTGGTTAACTGACAATTGCACAGTCATGCAATGCTGTACCCAAGTAAGAGTTATGTTATATTTTTCCCACAAATAGAGCTTTTTTTGGTGCTATTTGATCACCCCTGCGTTTTTTATTTATTGTGCTATAAACAAAAAAACACAGGCAATTTTGAAAAAAAAAAATACAACATTTTTTACTTTCTGCTATAAAACATATCAAATAAAAAATGTTTTTAAAATCAAATTTCTTATGCTACATATTTTTGTTTAAAAAAATCCCAATAAGCGTATATTGATTGGTTCATGCAAACGTATAGCATCTACAATCTATGGTACAGTACACATGGATTTTTTATTTAACCACTTGCCTACAGTGCACTTTCACCCCCTTCCTGCCCAGACTGATTTTCAGCTTTCAGCGCTCTCACACTTTGAATGACAATTACTCAGTCATGCAACACTGTACCCATAAAAAATTTGTGTGCTTTTTTTCACACAAATAGAGCTTTCTTTTGATGGTATTTAATCACTACTGGGTTTTTTATTTTTTGTGCTATAAATAAAAAAAGACTGAAAATATTGTGAAAAAACGCATTTTTCTTTGTTTCTGTCATAAAATTTAGCAAATGAGTCATTTTTCTTCACAAATTTAGGCCAAAGTTTATACTGCTACTTATCTTTGGTAAAAATAACCCAAATAAGTATATATTATTTGGTCTTTGTGAAAGTTTTAGAGTCCACAAGCTATGGTACTAATCATTGAAAATTTATCACACTTGATCACACCTGATGTACTGTAGGCCTATCTCATTTCTTGAGACACTAAAAAGTCAGGAAAGTACAAATACCCCCCTTTTTGGAAAGTAGACATTCCAAGGTATTTAATAAGGGGCGGAATGTAAACATCCCTTGAAATAGAAATAGGCATGACAGGTCCTCTTTATTGTGAGATCTGGGGTCAAAAAGACCTCACACCTCACAACTACACTAAAAAAGAAAAAAAAATTGTTGAAAAAGGAAAAAAAAAAAAAAAAGCGGCCCTTTAAACCGGTTGCTAGGCAACGACTTTTGACGTAGCTCCGGTCCTCCAAGACCATAGAGTCGAGTGAGGGCCATCTTGCCCTCACTCGACTTCCTGTCTCTGAGGATCCGGGACCGGATAGTTTTCCCCGCTGCCGGCGGGTCCGGTAAGCTGGGAAAACGTCTGGGACGCGGCGGGAGGGGGCACCTCTTCCCCTGCACCGTAAGGGTAATTCCGCGGCGATTCCCGCCACTGGGACCACCCTTATCTGAAAGCCGACCGCCCGCCGTTTAAAAAAATACCGGGGTTATGAAGCTATCTGCTGCCATAACCCCAGTATTTAGCTTTTAATGGCCGACGTATATAGTCGTTAGGCGGTTGGTAAGTGGTCGCATGTATATGGCAAACAGGTGACAATGACTGATGGGGTGACAGGTGACGGTGATTGATGGGGTGACAGGTGACGGGCGATGGTCACCGATGGGTGACAGGTGACGGGCGATGGTGCACGGCGGTACTGATGGCAGTCTATGGTGACAGGTGCACTTTAGGCTATGTTCACATGTGAGCGTAGCGATTGCGGGCAGAATCACAGCGATTCTGCCCGCGATCCAGAAATCATTGCAAATCGTGGGAAAAGCGATGTTGCAGCGATTTCCGCCTGCCGAATCGCGGTAACATCGCGCAAACAACGCATGACGTCCCAAAGAAGCTCTTGTACCTTTTTTGGGCGTCATGCGTTGTTTGCGCGATGTTGCCCGCGATCGCTACGCTCACATGTGAATGTAGCCTTATGGGTGTCAATTTCTGGGCACTGATGAGGTGACTGTTGGGTGACAGGTGCAATTGGGGGGGTCTGAGGACTGTGTGGGGACATTTATTTTTGTGATTTTACTTTTACAGGTACACAGAGCAGTAACTCACTGTTTCTGGCTCTGCTCTCCTCACACTGGAAACTGTGTGAGGGGAGAAGAGCTAGTAACAGTGAGTTACTGCTCTGTGTTTACATTTTGTGATCGGCTGTGAATGGATTCACAGCCGATCACATAGTAAACAGCCACTGTCAGTGACTGTTTACTACTGCCGGTGACTAGCTGTGTTCCTAGGGAACACAGAGCCACCAACATGACCGCGCTGCGCACTCCCGATCGCGCATGCGCGGTCTGATTCCGGGCTTTGCTATTGTGATCGGCTGTGTCATTGGAAAACAGCCGATCACGTGGGAAACAGCCATGCCCATTGGCTGTTTCCCCCCTGCCGGTGACGGGCTGTTTCCCGGGGACACGTCGACACCGGCAGTGCAGGGTGGCGCGCACATGATCGCGCACCTGCCCTGCTTGAATGGGACGCCGCCATATGACGGCGGCCCAGAACAATGGTCGCACCGTCCCGCCGTCATTTGACGGCCGGCGGCAAGTGGTTAAATAATCTTTTTTATGCTAGCAATGGAGGTGACCAGCGACTTATAGCAGGATTGCAATATTGCAGCGAACAATCGGACACTAACTGACACTTTTGACACTTTACGGGAAACCGGACACACTAATGACACTAATACAGAAATCAGTGCTAAAAATATGCACTGTCACTGTACTAATGACACTGGCTGGGAAAGGATTAACATCGGACGATCAAAGGGTTTACTGTGTGCCTAGCCAGTGTTTTTGTGTGTGTGCTGCTTTTACTAGAGGAAGCGGGACAGAGAATCCATCCCTCCCACCCCAGTCAGAATGACGATCTGCCTTGTTTACATAGTCAGATCCTCATTCTGTGTTGTTTACGGATGATCAGCAGGTGCAGGAGGACATCAAGTGTCCGGCACCCACAGATGGGCTACTGCTGTGAAAAATTACAGCAGAAGCGGCCCGCCAGTGGGGCGTGTCCCCCCGCAGGCGGAAGTGCAGATCACCTATACTGTATATATACGTCACCCTGCGCAGAGCTGCTGCCGTGTAGCAGTAAAGCTGGTTAAAATGTGGTTACAGTGCTCAGGTGCCTGTAGCTGGATTCCTGAAGTTCAGAAAGGTACACAAGCTACATTTGAAGCAGAATGGGACATTTTTGGCCCCATAGACTTCAAAAGGGGGCACCCGAAAAATGCCTGAGGCCCCATTTACACCTGAGAGTTTTGTAGCCCAAACTTCAAGACTCTCAACATCCAAAATCCCACGTTACAATGGTGACTGTTTACATAAAAGGTGTTCAGGTGCATGAAGCTCAATGCCTAACGCTCCATGAGGTACTTTAGAGGTAGAATTGGGTGTTTTTCCCGCGCCGTAGGCTTTAAAGGGAATGCCTGTAAACTAGTGATCGACCGATATCGGTTTTTCTTTGCCGATACCGATATTTTGGACGTTGCATATCGGTATCGGCCGATATTGGCCGATATTTTCGTACATTTAAAACATTTTTTTTTTATTGTTATCACTTGACAGGTACTCTTGTGGAGGAATCTGGTGGTCTAAAAGACCCCAAACCCCTCTTCTGCACTTAAAAGCATTCAAAACACCAATAGAAAGGAAGGTGCTGCGCTAGGGCGGGACTGGCGGGTGTGACGTCATCGCGCCGAGGACGCATCGGCCATTTTGTTGGTGGGAATCGAGCCTGCATGCCGAATTACTGAGCCTGCTCTGTACTTTTTACCATGGATTGATTTTTGAGCTTGAAGTTTTCTGGGCCGTTCATCTGGGAGCTTCTTTTGTGTACTGGGATCATCACTGGATGTGGAGCTGCATATGGGATGAGCCTGTGATTTGGGTTTGAACGCTTTACAGTCACATCAGGACGGTAAGAGGCAGTGTGGTTGGAGCTATCTGGTGGTGGGAGCACCTTATTGCTTTAGCAACCAACTCTGGTGGATGGATTGATTTATTAATTCACTGGACTGAACTATATCATGATGAATTGATTCTTTAATTAATTGGACTGTAGTTACATTTTCCTAGCGCAGCACCTTCCTTTCTATAGCTGTTTATGTTTTTATCCTACATTTGTGCAGCTGCTGGGCACTTTGAGACCCCGTTCACACTGGGGCGACCTGTCAGGCGACCTGGTCGCCTGACAAGTCGCAGTGGGTCGCCTGCCATAGAGCAGCACAGGACCCGTTCTAATAGGAGCGACACAAGTCGCTCCGACTTAGAAATAGGGTCCTGAGCTTCTTTGGGGTGACCTGGAGCGACCTGCATTGACTTCAATGATATGAAGTCCATGCCAGCCGCTCCGAGGTCGCGGTGCGAGCTGCGCACCGCGACTTCACAGGTCGCCCCGGCAAGTCGGGTTGCCCCAGTGTGAACGGGGTCTGAAAGTGATTATTTGTTGTTATTGATTCAAGCACACTTATTATTTGTTTATTTTTGTATATTCAAAACACCAAGTTTGCTGTTTTGAATGCTGTCATTTTTTTTAAATCTGGAGCCGAGTACCCGCAAGCAATGTTCCCTCTAATTTTTTACTGTGCTGAGCAAATAAAAAAATGTCTGAGCGCAAACCTTTAGACTGAGCAATTTCATCAAAAATCTTATATTGTCACAAAAAGTCCCCAATCAATGCAGAGTGGCCTCAGCATTGCCCCCAATCAATGCAGAGTGCCCGCAGCATTGCCCCCAATCAATGCAGAGTGCCCACAGCATTGCCCCCAATCAATGCAGAGTGCCCACAGCATTGCCCCCAATCAATGCAGAGTGCCCACAGCATTGCCCCAATCAATACAGAGTGCCCACAGCATTGCCCCCAATCAATGCAGAGTGCCCACAGCATTGCACCCAATCAATGCAGAGTGCCCACAGCATTGTCCCCAATAAATGCAGAGTGCACTGCCCACAGCATTGCCCCCAATCAATGCAGAGTGCCCACAGCATTTCCCCCAATCAATGCAGAGTGCCCACAGCATTGCCCCCAATCAATGCAGAGTGCCCACAGCATTGCCCCCAATCAATGCAGAGATGCCAGCTTTCCCCCCGCGAGACCCGTGCACTTACCTCACGGTCACGCAGCTTCTCTTCAGTTCCCACATCCCCGCGTCTCCTCAGTCCTCCCGCCTCCTCCTCGGGCCAATGGCATGGGCTTTGCCTTTCGGCCAATCAGGAAGCGGGAGGACCCGATCCCTGATTGGCCAGGAGGAGGATCCGTGTGACAATAGCGAATTTTCATTCGCTATTGTCACACAATGGGCGGGCTTAGGGCGCACTGCTCTGCTCCCCGGCCGCCACAGTAAAACCGCGGCCCGGTTACCTTCACGTCGTCTGCGGCTGCGCGGTCTGAATATGCGCTGCGCGGGACCTTCAATTAGACTGCGCGTCCGCGCATGTGCGCAGCTTAAAGGGAACATTGCCCGGAAGTGATGTC
>NW_028119299.1:0-27857 GCF_965119305.1 Pelophylax lessonae | reverse complement strand
GTGTTTCTGTGTGAAAGAAAACAAAGGGACATGTTCAATGGACAATGTTTATATGTGAAAAGAAAACAAATGGACATTTGAGTGTCTGCTGTAGGATCAGCAGTGTCGGCCCAACAGTAGGTTGGGAAGACTTCTTAGGTAGGTTCCAGCTGTGAGAAGGTAGACGCCCACAGCGGCCAGGATTTATTTTGTGTTTTATTTTATTTTGTTGTTTTGCTGCATGCACTTGTTTGAAGAAATTGGAAGAATAAACCATAAACCTGTTGTTTGCAAGCACTTTTGGGCTATTTCTCTGTGAAAACGCAGTCCCCAAGGAGTCATCTACGCCTACCACCGAGCTAATCCCTCACAATATATATATATATATATATATATATATATATGTATACAGTATCTCACAAAAGTGAGTACACCCCTGACATTTTTGTAAATATTTTATTAAATCTTTTCATGTGACATCACTGAAGAAATTTCACTTTGCTACAATGTAAAGTAGTGAGTGTACAGCTTGTATAACAGTGTCAATTTCCTGTCCCCTCAAAATAACTCAACACACAGCCATTAATGTCTAAACCGCTGGCAACAAAAGTGAGTACACCCCTTAGTGAAAATGTCCAAATTGGGCCCAATTAGCCATTTTCCCTCCCCAGTGTCACGTGATTTGTTAGTGTTACAAGGTCTCAGGTGTGAATGGGGAGCAGGTTTGTTAAATTTGGTGTTATCACTCTCACTCTCTCATACTGGTAACTGGAAGTTCAACACTTTATGGCAAGAACTCAAGAACTCTCTGAGGATCTGAAAAAAAAAACAATTGTTGCTCTACATAAAGAAGGCCTAGGCTGTAAGAATATTGCCAGGACCCTGAAACTGAGCTGCAGCACAGTGGAAAAGACCATACAGCGGTTTAACAGGACAGAATCCACTCAGAACAGGCCACGCCAGGGTCGACCAATGAAGTTGAGTGAACGTGGAAAATAGACGTATAAGTGCTGCCAGCATTGCTGCAGAGGTTGAAGGAGTGAGGGGATCAGCCTGTCAGTGCTCAGACCATACGCCGCACACTGCATCAAATTGGTCTGCATGGCTGTCGTCCCAGGAAGAAAGCCTCTTGTAAAGATGATGCACAAGAAAGCCCGAAAACAGTTTGCTAAAGACAAGCAGACTAAGGACATGGATTAATGGAACCATGTCCTGTGGTCTGATGAGACCAAGATAAACTTATTTGGTTCAGATGGTGTCAAGCGTGTGTGGCGACAATCAGGTGAGGAGTACAAAGACAAGTGTGTCTTGCCTAGAGTCCAGCATGGTGGTGGGAGTGTCATGGTCTGGGGCTGCATGAGTGCTGCCGACACTGGGGAGCTACAGTTCATTGAGGGAACCATGAATGCCAACATGTACTGTGACATACTGAAGCAGAAAATGATCCCCTCCCTTCGGAGACGGTATTCCAACATGATAACGACCCCAAACACACCTCCAAGATGACCACTGCTTTTCTAAAGAAGCTGAGGGTAAAGGTTATGGACTGCCCAAGCATGTCTCCAGACCTTAACCCTATTAAACACCTGTGGGACATCCTCAAATGCAAGGTGGAGGGGTGCAAGGTCTCTAGATAGATAGATAGATAGATAGATAGTATATATATTTTTTGTAATTTATTATACCGTATATATATATATATATATATATATATATATATATATATATATATATATATATATATATTGTGACAGGAAGTCAGGTAAATCTGTGGATGTATTCACAGACAGGAGATACATTTCCACCTGGTTTAGAAAAATCACCAATTACTATAGGGTGTCGGCTGCAAAGTTAGCCAGAACTGTCTAAGGACGTTGAACAGACTTCAGCTGTTCAGAATGAGGAAATTAAGGCCTCTATAATTTGTCCAGAGGAAGTCTAAGGATTGCTGCCTCCTGACGCTGTGTGAGCTGGGGAGAGGAGGACAGTCAGATGTGTGCCTCCCGACGCTGTGTGGGCATGGGAGAAGGAATGCCCCCTGAAGCTGTGTGAGCATGGGGAAGACCTCCTTGAGCGATGTGAGCTGAGGAGGGTAAAAAGTGTAAAGACTTCTCAAGGTGAGAAAATGAACTATTTCTATGTGGAAGAAATAAATGAACTGTTTGCTATGTGAAGAGATAAGCAAAGGGACATGTTCAATGTGAAGAGGAAAAGGGACATGTTCAATGGACATTTGTTGTGTGAAGAAAAAACATGGACTATGGAGTGTCTGCTGTAGGATCAGCAAAGTTTGCCCAACAGTAGGTTGGAGACAGACTCCGTTGGTAGGTTCCTGTATGTGAGAAGGTAGCCGCCCACAGTGGCAAGGATTTATTTTGTGTTTTATTTTATTTTGATGTTTTTGACGCTTGCACTTGTGTGAAGAAAATTGCATGAATAAACCAAACTGTTTGCAACCACTTCTTGGCTATCTCCCTGTGTAACAAACCCCCTCAAGGGGTCATCCATACCCGCCACCGAGCTAAATCTCCCACAATATATATATATATATACACAGTATCTCACAAAAGTGAGTACACCCCTCACATTTTTGTCAAAATTTTATTATATCTTTTCATGTGACAACACTGAAGAAATTACACTTTGCTACAATGTAAAGTAGTGAGTGTACAGCTTGTATAACAGTGTAAATTTGCTGTCCTCTCAAAGTAACTCAACATACAGCCATTAATGTCTAAACCGCTGGCAACAAAAGTGAGTACACCCCTAAGTGGAAATGTCCAAATTGGGCCCAAAGTGTCAATATTTTGTGTGGTCACCATTATTTTTCCAGCACTGCCTTAACCCTCTTGGGCATGGAGTTCACCAAAGCTTCACAGGTTGCCACTGGAGTCCTCTTCCACTCCTCTATGACGACATCACAGAGCTGGTGGATATTAGAGACCTTGCGTTCCTCCACCTTCCGTTTAAGGATGCCCCACAGATGCTCAATAGGGTTTAGGTCTGGACTCTGGAGACATGCTTGGCCAGTACATCACCTTTACCCTCAGCTTCTTTAGCAAAGGCAGTGTTCGTCTTGGAGGTGTGTTTGGGGTCGTTATCATGTTGGAATACTGCCCTGCAGCCAAGTTCCCGAAGGGAGGGGGATCATGCTCTGCTTCAGTATATCACAGTACATGTTGGCATTTATGGTTCCCTCAATGAACTGTAGCTCCCCAGTGCTGACAGCACTCATGCAGCCCCAGACCATGACACTCCCACCATCATGCTTGACTGTAGGAAAGACACACTTGTCTTTATACTCCTCACCTGGTTCCCGACACACACGCTTGACACCATCTGAACCAATTTAGTTTATCTTGGTCTCATCAGACCACAGGACATGGTTCCATGTCCTGTCTGCATGTCTTCGGCAAACTGTTTGGGGGCTTTCTTGTGCATCATCTTTAGAAGAGGCTTCCTTCTGGGACGTGACATGCAGATCAATTTGATGCAGTGTGCGGCGCATGGTCTGAGCACTAACAGGCTGACCCCCCACCCCTTCAACCTCTGCACCAATGCTGGCAGCACTCATGCGTCCATTTCCCAAAGACACCCTCTGGATATGACGCTGAACATGTGCACACAACTTCTTTGGTCGACCACAGCGAGGCCTGTTCTGAGTGGATTCTGTCCTATTAAACTGCTGTATGTTCTTAGCCACCGTGCTGCAGCTCAGTTTCAGGGTCTTGGCAATCTTTTTATAGCCTAGGCCATCTTTATGTAGAGCAACATTTTTTTTTTTCAGATCCTCAGAGTTCTTTGCCATGAGGTGCCATATTCAACTTTCAGTGACCAGTATGAGAGAGTGAGAGCAATAACATCAAATTTATCACACCTGCTTCCCATTCACACCTGAGACCTTGTAACACTAACGATTCACATGACACCGGGGAGGGCAAAGGGCTAATTGGGCCCAATTTGGACATTTTCACTTAGGGGTGTACTCACTTTTTTTGCGTGCGAATTAGACATGAATGGCTGTGTATTGAGTTATTTTGTGGGGACAGCAAATTTACACTGTTATACAAGCTGTACACTCACCACTTTACATTGTAGCAAAGTGACATTTCTTCAGTGTTGTCACATGAAAAGATATAATAAAATGTTTACAAAAATGTGAGGGGTGTACTCACTTTTGTGAGATACTGTATATATATATATATATATACAGTATCTCACAAAAGTGAGTGTACACCCCTCACATTTTCTATATATATATATATATATATATATATATATATATGTATATATATATATATATATATATATATATATATATATATATATACATATATATATATATATATATATATATATATATATATATATACATATATATATATATACACACACTGTTTATATATATTGACATTTCAACAATACTGATAAAAGGAAGCGTTTGTATTATTGTTTGCCGGTTTCTTTTCTCAGGCAGGTGTCCTGCTTTATTTTTGAAATGCTCTTTGCATCCAGCTATATCCAGCCCCCCCTCCCTGCTGCCCCCACCCCAAGGCAGCAGTATGGTTGACTTAATGGAAAAATGGTTCAGAAACATTAAAGGAAGATTGTTTAGAAAAGGAAAGCACTGCTGAGGTGTAGAGGAAGCCTGTTTATTAACACAGGACACCTCTTATCTCAGTCTATTCCAGATGGATCAGCCTACGGTTATTAACAGTTTGTGCCAATAGGGTTAAACCGTGTCAGCGCGGATTCACCACCACAAAGGGGAACAGGCTACTTACCAGTCACTTGTATCTTGTTTTTGTTATACTGTATCTTTTATTATTTTTTTTTTTGTTACTACCAGAATTTAAGTACCATCACTTAAAAGAAAAGGAAACATGTAATGATCACAGCAGTGGAGCAAGCCTTGTAATGGGAAAGTACGTTTTTCATTCAACAGCTAAGCTTCAATGAGGAGATAATAAAGAGACCAATTGTGAATAATGAAGGGACATATAATAATTAATTGGAGACAATGTAGCATACAATTAAATTATCTTTGATTTTTTTTTTTTTTCTCTCCTGCATTTTTTTAATTGAATATATTTTAATGGATCATATGTATGTGTCAATGGCTCAGCTCTTTCATGGCTAATTTTATTTCGCTATTTTTATAAACTTTGTAAGTGCTGATTCTAAATGCTCAGCGAGGGTGTTATTCATATCACGAACACACTTGAAATGAATAGGACTATTCACGGGATTTCAGTGACAATGGAAACAAGATATAAGTATGTTAGTGCTTTTGTGTTTAAGGAAGAACTCCGGACACATCAAAAGCCAAAATCCATGTGGTCATTTTCATATTGCTGTTTTATTTGCTTTAAAGTATATCCCGAGTCAAACTTTTTTGTATAGGGTAAGAAATGGTTAAATCCTCTTTTTTTATTGTTGTTTTGCTTCCTGTCTCAGGGACACGACAGGAAGTAGGAAGACATCTTTCCAATGTGAAAGAAATCCACTCTTAGGCTGGCTATACATTATCCAATTTTCTTATCCAATTTTCCCTTATATTTACCAAAACCATATAATATGAGCTTAAACCTAAACACTTTCAATGTGCATGCAATCAGGCATTCCCTTGCACTACATAGTTGAAGGTAAATCTAAAGAAAATTTAACAAGAAAATTGTATAGTGTATGGCCAGCCTAAAGCTGGATACACACTATCCAACTCTTGTGGTTAGATTTCCTTCAGATTTACGTTTTCTATGTAGTGCAAGGGCCTGCCAGATTGCATACAAATTGAAAGTGTTTAGGTTTGACCTCATATTATATGGTTTTGGTAAGTCTGAAGGAAAAAGTCTTCAGAAAATCTTATAGTGTGTATGGCCCATTAGACTGATAGTTGACCTTGGAACTAATGTTCCCATTGGACAATTGTGGATTTTTCACTACTTCTATTCCCATAGTCCATGGGTCTACAAACATTTCAGTACGAGGTTTTTTATCATTCATTTTACAAATATTTTTTAGGCCAACAAAAATAATTGTAATAAGTAATGAATTCAATTTTAAGAAACTCTATTTCATGTTAGAAGTTCCACCTTTCACATCAAAGTTCATCCTTAACACCAGAAAACTCCCCTCAAATCAGAGCCCCCCTTCACATTAGAACCCCTCTCTGCATCAGAGCCCTCCTTCACATCAAGGTCCCCTTCACATCAGAAGCCCCACTTGCACATAAGTTCCCCACTTTCAGAAAAGAGTCCCCCCCCCTTTTACATCAGAGTTTCTCTTCCCATCAGAGTCCCCCTTCACATCATAGTCTCCGTTCATATCATAGTGCCCTTTGCATATTAGAGCATCCCCACATCAGAGCCCACCCTTCACATCATAGTCCCACTTGCACATCAGTGCCCCCCTTTCATACCAGAGTTCTCCCGCTTTTACATCAGAGTTCCCTTTCCCATCAGTGTCCCCTTTCACATCATAGTGCCCTTTGCACATTAGAGCGTCCCCACATCAGAGCCCACCCTTCACATCAGAGTCCCCTTTACATCAAAGCCCCCCTTTTACATCAGAGTCCCCACTCTTCATCTGAGTTCCCCTTACTATCAGAGTTCCCCTTCACATCACAGTCTCCTTTGCACATTAGAACCCCCACCCCACATCAGAGCCCACCCTTTACACGAGCCCCCCCCCCCCGCATTTCACAACAGAGCCCTCACAACTGTTTCCTATAACTTACAATAAAGGTGCATATATAATAATATCACAAACAAGATATACTACAACACACTAGCAGCGCTAAGAGCATAAAAAATATATATATAAATGCAGTCCACTGGGATAAAGTCCATGTGCTCATATGATCATGCAGTGTGCCCAGAATATTCTCTCCTGACAATCCAAGGTCGTGAGTATGTTGGTGAATACACCGGACCCTCCACCTCACCAATGTGCTCCCCCAAATCAGAAACACTCACCAGAAATCTGGTCAACAAGCGCCTGTAACATCAGCCTATCACAGGCTTAGAAACGATCTCCTCAGGAATTAACCAGGAGCGCCGGCACTTGAACCGTCTCAATCAGATCAATCAGTCTTGACCGGCGTCCGATGCTGCACCCGAGGCTCGCCATCGCTTGGTACCAGCGGCGAACTGCTACTACCGGGACCGGCCTCTGCACGCAGGTTATGCCTCATCTTTTATGACAAGCTTGCTTTGTTCTGTTAATTTGTAAGTGCATTAGCTACTGGGGGTATTCTTTTGGATAATAAAGCGGTGTTTTAGCCATGCAATATTGCCCTATGTGAGTTATTATCTCCACATGTACCACCCCTGTTTGATTGGAACCTTCTGTGGGTATACCACAAGAATTGATCTGATTGAGACGGTTCAAGTGCCGGCGCTCCTGGTTAATTCCTGAGGAGATCGTTTCTAAGCCTGTGATAGGCTGATGTTACAGGCGCTTGTTGACCAGATTTCTGGTGAGTGTTTCTGATTTGGGGGAGCACATTGGTGAGGTGGAGGGTCCGGTGTATTCACCAACATACTCACGACCTTGGATTGTCAGGAGAGAATATTCTGGGCACACTGCATGATCATATGAGCACATGGACTTTATCCCAGTGGACTGCATTTATATATATATTTTTTATGCTCTTAGCGCTGCTAGTGTGTTGTAGTATATCTTGTTTGTGATATTATTATATATGCACCTTTATTGTATGTCATTTCATTTATAGCAGCAGCTTTGTTAGATATACTGTTTGTATCAAACATTCATAGATCTTTTATATAATAGATTTTAAGGTACTTGTATTTTAGCGCCGGTTGAGCAGGTGTTTATAGTCCCTCGTAGTGCCCCGCCTACTTGCTCCTTTTTTTGGATGTTTCCTATAACTGCTTAAAAGGTATTAGCGAGTTTGTCTTCAATTCTATTCAATTCAATTGTTAGTGCAACTAAATTTTCTACTGCATCTAACACTTCCCTCCAAAAAGCTCTGTAGTGTATACTAATTTGCTTTAATAAACAAAAAAAGCTGGGAAATCAATACACAACCTACAGAGTGTTACAAAATATACATATAATATACACATGCTCAAGCTATCTGTCCTTCCTCGCAAATGAGCATGGATAATGCATGCAATCGGAATAGGGATGCACTAAAAGTTACTTTGGTTGAAGGATTAATGTAGCCCCCAGGTAAAGTTCCATTCTTACAGTGTTCCTGGTGTGATCCCCAGGTCTCCCTACAGACTGTCTGCTTCTTGGAAGTCCTTCAAAAAACTTCTACCTGTTTATGTGTGTCCTTAGCACATGGCTTGTTAAAGTCATGTTTCTTTTTCGTTGATTGATGGACACAGCTCATGTCATTCTTGACTATTGGGTTTTACTGCCTCCTACAGGAGTAGGACACTGGCTACACCCATGGGCAGTCCCAGGGGGTATACTACCTCTCCCTGCTATAATCACTCAGTTTTTTTCTGCCTAGTCAGGAGTAAGGACCCAGATCCTTGCTGGGATATTGTGTCCTGACAAAATGTTTTAGATAGAACATTTTTTCCCCCTGGATTTTTCCTGTGAGATCTACTATCAACTGCTGGACTGGGCAACAGGCTGGATAATCTAGATCCAGTGGTCACCCCAGTCTGGCCAGTGAGCGCACGCAGGCCTCCGCTCTGCACTAGGTCAGCCACGACATAGCCCCACTGGATGGGGGCTGGCCCTGTGAGTTAAATGTCTTGCAGCGTCACATATGACCTGGCCTTGGCCTGAGTCGCAGCGTTCTGCCTGGCTGACAGCCCCCCATTTCCATGGAGAGGAGGATCTGTCTGGAGCGTTGCCCACCTGGTTCCTGATATGGTGAGTAGCTGTCCCCCCTCTGCCCCTGGAGGGTTTTAGTGTGAATGTGTGCCCCTCTTTGGAACAGTCGGACCCCCAGGTTCCCCTCCTTCCCGCAGGCACCCCTCCACGTACTTTGGGGCTGTTTGGGTTGTTTGGTCACTGGCCTGGGATGGGGGCAGGGCGCTAACTGGTGACGGGGGCCAGGGGGCGCCGGCGACCGGATGATCGACTGTGCGGGGGAGGGGGTTGTACCTGGTGGGGGCTCCGGCCAGGGCCCCCTGTCCTGTCTGGATCTGTCCTTTAAGCCTAGTCTCCCAATTATGGGTCCCTGTAAACCTTGTGGTGCTGTGACAAGAACAACTCAGGCAACACAATGGGTTGGAACCCATAATTGGCCATGAATGAAGACATTCCGGAAGACGAGTTGATGGCAGAGTTCCTGGCAACCTCTGCCCAGGGTAGCAGATCAACCCAATTGTCCTGATGGTCAGAGATATAGCAGCAGAGAAATTTCCCCAGAGCTTGGTTGGAATGCTCAGCGGCACCATGTAGATGATAGGCCGAGGAGAAGGAGAGTCGAATACCCAACTGGGAGCAAAAGGTGCACCAGAACCCAGAGACAAACTGGATCCCACGGTCCGAGACAATCTCCTTATCTAACCCGTGTAAGCGGAAAACCTCCCTGGAAAACACAGAGGCAAGCTCCTAAACAGAGGCAGCCGCTTGGACGGAACACAGTGGCACATTTTGGAGAATCGGTCGACAACCATGAGGATAACCATGTAACCTTGAGATGCGGGAAGTTCCACAATAAAATCCATGGCCAGATGAGACCAGGGATGCTCCCCATTGGGAATGGGATGCAGTAGGCCCAAGGAAAGGTGCTGCGGAGATTTGTTCTGGGCACAGACCGAACGCAGCAACATCAGTGTGGAGAGATGGCCACCAGAACTGACAGGAAATAGCCCAGGACATCTGGTTCTTACCAGGATGACCGGCAGCCTTGGAATTGTGGTACGTGCGCAACAGTCTGATGCACAACCCCTCAGGTACAAAACATTTGCCAGCAGGTCTCTCTGTGGGAGCATTAGGTTGGGCAGCCAAGATCTGTTCCCCAAGAGGAGAGGTTAAGTTGGTGCGGATGGCAGCCAGGATATGATCCGAAGGTATGACCGGTGTCGGCATGGAGTCCTTCCTGGACAACTCAGAATACTGGCAAGACAAGGCATCAGCTTTAACATTCTTGGAGCCAGACAAATAGGAGACCACATAGTTAAAACGAGACAAGAATAGGGCCCATTTGGCCTGACGGGGTGTGAGCCTCTTGGCCTCCGAGAGATACGTCAAATTCTCATGATCTGTGAGAATGAGAACTGGAACCACAGAACCCACAAGCAAGTGTCTCCACTCCTTGAGAGCCAGGATAATGGCCAAGAGCTTGTTGTCTCCAATCTCGTAATTGCATTCAGCATGAGACAGCTTCTTGGAGTAGAACCCACAAGGAAGTAAGGGTCCATCAAGTGTCTGACAGGAGGGCGCTATCTCCCATCTCAGATGCATCCACCTCTAGGACAAAGGGAAAATTAGGATTGGGATGAGACAGAATGGGAGCCGAAGTGAAAGCAGACTTGAAGGCCCTGAAAGCTTGGATAGCAGCAGGCGTCCAATTGTAGAGATCGCTGCCTCTCTTAGTCAGATCTGAGATAGGTTTGGCCGAAGAGGAAAAGTTCCTGATAAATTTCCGATAGTAGTTGGCAAACCCAAGGAAACCCTGAATGGAATGGAGGCCACTAGGGCGAGGCCATTGTAGAACAGCCGAAACCTTCTGAGGGTCCATGGAGAACCCATCAGCAAAATGACGTAGCCCAAAAAGGCAACCTGAGACAGGTGGAATTCAAATTTCTCAAGCTTACAGAAAAGCCCATTTTCACGCAACCTTGCAGCACTCTTCTGACATCCAGGTAGTGCGATTCACATGAGTACGCATTGCTGCAACATATTGCGAAAGACATCATTGATGAACTCCTGGAAAACAGTGGGCGCATTGCACAAGCCAAAGGGCATCATTAGATATTTGAAATAAGCGGTTCTGGTATTAAATGCAGTCCTCCACTCATCTCCCTCCTTGATCCTTATGAGGTTATACGCGGCCCTTAGGTCAAACTTGGTAAAAACCATTGCTCCCTTGAGGCGGTCGAACAATTCAGTAATCAAAGGAATTGAGTATGCATTCTTGACCGTGATGCGATTGAGGCCCCTAAAATCAATGCAAGTTCTTACTATGAAGAAAAAAACGGCATCCGCCGGAGAAGTGCACTAGCCAATGTGCCCCCAGGCAAGCGTATCTGAACCAGTTATCCCTCTGGCTGCAGGGGTAGGAGCGGCAACAGGAGCAGCAGCAGTAGGAACCATCGGCTTAGCAGCACCAGGAGCAAGGTGTGCTGTGCGTTCAAGCAACGTCTGCAATGCCAGAGCTAAGTGACCCAAAAGGTAATCTTGTTGATCAAGCCTGGTAACCAGCACAGGGAGTGTAGGAGCACCTGCATCGTGAGGATTCATTGCCCTTGTGTACTGTCAGGGTGCCAGGAAACCAGACCATGTGAAGATGCAAGTAAAATAAAGCAGTTTATTAGGGCAACAATAAACGCACAGCTAGCGTGAGAAGCAAAATCAGGAACAACCGGGGTCAAGTTCAGAAGCGGGTAGTCATCCAAGCCGGTATTGAGTCTAGAAGCGGGTAGTCATCCAAGCAGGGGTCGAGTCCATTAGTGGGTAGTCTGTTGATGCCGGATCGTCTGCCAGTGCAGGGTCGTCTGCCAATGCGGGGTCGTCTGCCGATGCGGAATCGAGAGCCAGGACAGTCATCAGCCAAGCCAGGTCATGCACAAGAACAGGAACACGGAGAACAGAAGACTGCTAGCAGTGATGCACCTTGGAGCACAAACAAAGGGGAAGGACTGCAAGCCCTCAGGTGATATATATAGTCAGGTGTGTAACATCATCACTGAGCGATGCCGAGACAGCAGGCAAGGGATGATGCAAGCAGAGTTAATAAGAGATACAGTAGCAGTCTGCACATGTCTAAGATGGCTTCCAACAGGAAGGCAAGGTAAGACCTTGACACTGTCCGGCTGGGGAGGCGTCCTCGGCAAGCATTCTGCTCAGGAGACCTGGACGCTGGAGAAGTCCAGACTACCGATCAATGTTCTGGAACTCTGAGTGATCAGACTGTGTCTGGATTATTGGACGGATCATCTTGAGGGATGCCCAGGGCTCATTCAATCGGACAATGCCATGACCCTGGCTTATGTCAATCACCAAGGGGGCACAAGAAGTGCCCTGGTGGATCTGGAGGTAGCCGGCATTCTACGGTGGGCAGAACAGTTCGTTCCAGCTCTTTCCGCCATACACATTCCTGGGGTGGATAATTGGCAGGCGGATTACGTCAGTCGGCAGGCGTTGGACCACGAGGAGTAGTCCCTTCATCTGAAGGTGTTTCATCAGCTGTGTCTCCAGTGGTGCACCCCCGAGGTGGATCTGTTGGCGTCTCGGCTCAGCAGAAAGGTGCAGAGGTTTGTGGCTCGATCAAGGGATCCACTGGTGGATGCCACAGACGCTCTGGTGGCCCCATGGGGTCAGTATCGTCATATCTACACCTTCCCTCCTCTCAAGCTTCTGTGCAGGATTGAGGCAGAAGGGATTCTGGTCATTTTAGTGTCCCCAGACTGGCCTCGCTGGGCTTGGAACACCGATCTGGTGCAGCTGGTTGCTGAGGTTCATTGGAGGATGCCTCTCAGGGAGGATCTGCTGTTCCAAGGATCGATCTTCCATGCTGCTTTACAGTCACACTCACTGGCTTTGACAGCTTGGCTGTTGAATGCCAGGTGCTAAAGGATAGAGGTTTTTATGAGTCGATGATTCCTACATTGTTAAAAGCTAGGAAATCTACTTCAAGGAAGATCTACCATTCTACGTAGAAAACGTACATTGCGTGGTGTGAGTCTTTTGGGGTTCATCCTCGCTCCTTCTCGGTGGCTTGGATTTTAACCTTCCTTCAGTGGGGGGTTGAACAGAAATTGGCCTCAAGTAGCATCAAGGGCCAGGTATCGGCCTTGGCAGGCTTTTTCCAACGACCTTTGGCCACACACTCGCTGTTGCATACTTTTCTTCAGGGTGTCCAACATTTGGTTCCTCCAGTGCGGGCTCCTTTGCCGTCTTGGGATCCTAATTTGGTGCTTTCAGCTCTACAGAAGCCTCCCTTTAAAAATATTCAGTAGATTCCCCTACTTACGCTGTCCCAGAAGGTGGCCTTTATGGTGGCTATCACCTTTGCACACAGGGTGTGGGAACTGGCGGCGTTATCCTGTCATTTACCTTATCTGGTGATTCACAAGGATAAGGTGGTGCTTCGTCCGTCATTCCTTCCTAAGGTGGTCTCTGACTTTAATTGAATGAAGACATTGTGTTGCCTTCCTTGTGTCCCAGGCCTAAACATCCAAAGGAAATTGCCTTACAGCGCTTGGATGTGGTCCAGGCAATAAGGGTGTACCTGGCAGCTACGGAATCTTTCAGTAAGTCAGACTCTCTATTTGTGCTCACGGATGGACCTCGCAAAGGGTTGTCCACTTCCGCTGCGACCATCTGCAGATGGATCAGACAGACAGTGGTTCAGGCCTTGTCCATCAGGGGTCAGGTTCCTCCTTTCCCTGTCAAGGTGCACTCTACTAGGGCTCTTAGTGCCTCCTGTGTCAGTGACGCAGGTCTGCAAGGCGGTTACCTGGTCGCCAGTGCACACTTTTACAAAGTTTTATAAAGTGGATGTGTTTGCATATGCGGATGCTTCCTTTGGCTGCAAGGTTTTATAGGCTGCTGTTTAACCACTTGCCGACCACCGCAAGTACATATACTGCGGCGGTCAGCCCCCCCTCCTGGGCAAAGCGACGTATCGCTACGTTGCTCGCCCACAAGCCTCTAGGGGGTGAGCGCGCGCCACCGTCCCGCCCCCGCTTGTTCAGTAACATCCCTGCGTGAGTGACCGGCGGCTCCGATGTCCGCCGGTCACTCGCGATCTCCCGCTGTAGAGGGAGAAAGGCAGGCGGCTAATGTAAACAAAGCCGCCTGTCATTCTCCCTGGTGTAACTGCAGAGACTATATGATGCATATGTATAGCACTGATTACTGTAATAATGTCACTGGTACCCCCAAAAGTGTCAAAAATGTCAGTTTTATGTTTATAGCGCAGTAAAGTAAAAATCGCACAGGTTATCAAATACCACCAAAAGAAAGCTCTATTTGTGGGAAAAAAAGGACGCCCATTTCATTTGGGTACAGCGTCGCACGACCGCGCAATTGTCCGTTAAAATCACGTAGTGCCGAATCGCAAAATAGGCCCTGGTCTATGAGCAGCCAAATCCTCCGGGGCTTAAGTGGTTAAGAGGACCTGATCCTCTTTGAGGATGTATTGTTTTTTTCAGGTGTGCTCCAGTTGTTTTGGTTAAGCCCCTGTCGCCTGGTTGGCTAATATTTAGCCTTGGGAATTTTTTGCTGTTTCCCATCCCTCATGTTTAATACTGCTTTGGGATGTCCCAATGGTCAAGAATGACAGGAGCTATGTCTGCCAATGAACGAAAGAGAAAATGGGATTTTTGATTTACCGTAAAATCCATTTCTCATTGACACAGCACCCACCCCTCTGTTAAGTAATAATTCTCCTGACACTGCTTGTAACAAAACTGAGTGACTATAGCAGGAAGAGGGAGTATTCCCCGTGGGACTGCCCATGGGTGTAGCCAGAATTTTTTTCTGCCTAGTGTCCTTCTCCTGTAGGGGGCAGTATAACACAATGGTCAAGAATGACAGAAGCTATGTTTGTTAATGAACATCAGAGAAATGGATTTTACAGTAAGTCAAAAATCCAATTTTTCCCTCTCCCTGCTTCCTGTAGCATCACTTCCTTTCCTGGGATCATGAACTAGTTCAACAAGTTCATTAGCAATGAAGAGGGGGAAACCAGCCTCCAAAAGCAACACATGTAACCAAGATGCATCAAACCTAAGTCAATGTTAAAAAATCACTAAAATAGCCATAACAAAACAATACTGTAGTCCAGCCATTTCTTAAAAAAAAGAAAAGAAAAGAAAGAACAGACTGATATGTATGTGTTCCCGGAAGCAGACTACTGTAATATGACTATAGCAGACTTTACCTTCATTACGGCAGGCTACTGTTTCCCACTAGTACTGCATTCAGATCACCTGCACCAGACTCCTGAGCCAGAAAGAAAAGCAACGTGGGATTTGTAGTTCCCTGTGCAGCCATTACTGAATTGCTGAAACCTCTTTAGACTACATCTTCCAACAAGCCACCCACCAAAAAGGGGAATTGTGGGAAAAGCTATAAAATAAGTTTCCCAATGGGCCCATGCTCTCTTCTTCCCGTGACTCATCAAGTGAGCACCAGGCCCGCCGCCCAGCTGCTGGGATTACGGCCTACCACAACTCAGGGTGGTTCTTGCTCAAGAGGACCTGTAGTGCAAAACAACACTGAAGACCTTCTGTGTCTCTCGCTGATGATTGGGAGACTGCACAGCATGTGCCAACCTTGGCTGCTGAATCCACATCTGACTGATCCACTGCATCCAGCTCCCTGCTTATAGATGTACATACCATGCCTTGCTTAATGTCCGAGTGCCAGCTTTCTTCACGATCTGGTGAGCTAGCCAGCAAGCATGCAGACATCATAACCTAGATTGCCAAGGTATCTGCCACTTTGTCATACCTATCATTCCCATGCTGATTATTGAACCTTTCATTACTCTCTGAGGATTCCCTGTTCTACATCTTTGAGCTCCAACATGCCGGTAAAGACAGACTTCGGGCCTAACATTTGAACTACTTCTCTTTTTCCCTCAACTGTGGAGAAGTGTCACTGGTTCCTATTGAGTTCATTCTCTCATCATGATTAGAGCCCCCACCTTTAGGCAAGGTAGGCGCCGGCCTTGAGCACTAAGGGAGCAGAAACTAGGGGAGCAGGCAGTCAACTAGCCAATTTTCCACTATGGGGGGGGGCCCGTTGTTCGTTACATCACCATGAGATGGGGGTGGCTGCAGCTCGCTTGCCACTGAGAGGAGGCTGAGCACTGTCACTGTGGACCCGCCTACCCTCTCCAGAGAAAAACAATGTAGGGAGGAGGAAACTTAACAACAAAGTCAGCTTACTAGCTCATGACCAGTAGTGGTAAAGGGGAGGAGCTCTGTGAGAAGTCCCCAAGTCATCAGAGCCATCACTGGAGGCACGTGAAGAGACTGAGGGGGAATCCATTGACTGACATAGTGAGTAATTGCCAGTCCAGCTGATCCCATCCTCCACCACCACCACCACAGGTCTCATCCCTTTCCCCCCCTCCCATCACCTCTGCCACTGATCCCACTCCCCTCACCACCACCACTGCCACTCATTCTATCCCATCACCACTGATCCCATTCCCCCCTCCCCCAACACCGTTGCCACTCATTCCATCTCATCCTATCCCACCACAGCTGCCACTCATTCCATCCCATCCCTACTACCACTCATCCCATACCTGCTGCCACTCATCTCATCCTATCCCATCCCTGCTGCCAAGGATCCGGCGATCCGTTCTCATCCAATTCCCCCATAGGGGACAGCAGGGATGTGACACCTCTGTCTCCACACACAGAGTGGATATGGAGCTGTCATCCGCTTGCTCAGCGGGGATCGATCCCCCGCTGAGCAGAATGGCTCCGTCAACGGAATGGAGCCATGCAAAAGGAGCCTAAGCATGCAGGCATCCGGGGAAAAGCTGTCCACATAGACCATAGACTCGCATTCAGATCGCTCTACTGCAGGGTATGAATAAAAAGGCATGGAATGGCGCTATATCTACGCAAGTAAAGTGAAATGAAAAATAAAACTGCATACATAAATTCCTAAGAAAGTCGTGCTTCAAAATCCAAAAATAATGGACAAGTAATCCTGACTGTGAAACACTGTATGTAAAACAAATGTGCAATATATACACAACTAATATAAACTATGTGCAACATTCAACATGTGTAACAAATAATGCATAAAAGTCCATTAGTACTATGAAAAGCAAAAAAATATAAAGAAGATAAAATTAAATGTCCAACTCCAGTGCAAAATAGTGGTGAAACCAAGAAAAACAGCCCCATTCACACCCCAGCATGTTGCAACTTGAAGCTCGAAGCTCCAAAACGCTGGAGGAGAAAGAATCAACTATTCTCTATGGAGATAGTTCACATCTTCACTCTAAGTCGCCTGAAGCCAAACACCTGAAGCTCAAAAAAGTTTTTGAGATTTTTTTTTAGCTTGAATCGGGCAGGTTTGAGCGTTTTGGCGCATTTTTTATTCCCTCACAAATAAATAGAAACGCATCATTTACTCGTTATTGTGCGCATTTGCGCATTTTGTCGCGCGTATTTGCGCGATTTTCTGCTCAAATGAAAAAATGCAAAAAATAAAATAGTAATAATATATGAATAAATAAGTGTAAAAAAAAAAGAAATCACAAAAATCATCATAAATAATAAATAAATAAAATAAATGGATAATATGTAATAATACATAAATAATAATTAATTCCTAACCTTAAAAAAATATATTATTATTATCATTAATAATACAAAAATATTAATACGCAAAAACACCTAACCCCAAAAAATAAATAAAGTACTACTACTAGAATAATAATGTATTTATTTATTTATTTATTTTGTGTTAGGGTGTTTAGCTATTTATTATTATTATTTTTTTTTTTTAAGGGTTAGAGGTTTAAGTTAGGAGTTAATCATTTATTTATTATTACTTAGTGCTCATTTATTGAATGTATTTATTATTAATTATTTATGATTATTTTATTTATTTGTGTATTTTTTTTACATTTCTTTTTTTTATTATTATTATTATTTTTTTTAGTAGTAGTAGTAGTAGTACTAGTATTAACACCCTAACAAAAAAAAAAAAAAAAGATATAACCCATCTCCTAATCCTAATCCTAACCCTAACCTAACCTAATTCTAACCTCTTACTCTAACGAAAACAATAATAATAATAAATAAATAATAATAAAAGAGAAATAAAAGCTGGTGGAAAAGCTAAAAAAGCTGAAATGCTTAGCAACAAATCATGCATGAGATGATACTTTTCTCTGTTAGCTAATAAAAAAACGCCACATCTCAAAAACGCTGAATAAAAACATGCAAGTCGCATATAAAAACACACCAAAATTGTGCATAAAAATGCACGAAAAAATGCTCAAAGACGCTACGCTCAGGTGTGAATGCAGCCTAAGTGCTGTGATCCAGTGAGGCGAGAGTAAATAGTGGTAAAAAACACCCCAACAACCGACAATCCACCATGTTTTGCAGTGGCTGCTCACCTTAAGTTATGGCAAATAATATTGCGTTTTCAAATTCTCATTCGTTGACTGGTGAAGAAGGGTAATCTTCCCGGTCACAATTGCAGATTGACGATGGTGAGAGCCGGCGGTGTGGAGGATGGTCTATGTGGAAAGCTTTACTCCGGATGCCTGCATACTTAGATGTGCCTCTTTTAATCATCAACTATGTGAGTTGCTAAATGTTGTACCTTAATTAAATGTAACCATATTGCTACACTTATGCCTCGTACACACGCAACGATTATCGGCCGACCGATTGTCTGACTTTTGTCCAGAGTGGTGTTTTGTTGGTTGGAATGTGCCTAGACTGCACACAAATTTTCTCGGCCAACAAAAATCTACTTCAGAAGTGATGTCATGTGCTGGTTTACTTTCCGTGTGTTTTTCTTCTCTAAGCATGGCCAGTCTTGCTCATCAGATTTTTGTCTGCCGAAATCTGTACTGAGTAACGGAAAATCGGCCGTTGTGTTGACGGCCAACAAAAATTTTATAGCCTGCACACCAGATTTTTTTCGGCCGAAAAGTCAGAGTCGGTTGTCGGAAGCATCATACTAACAAGCCGAAAAACGGCCGATCGGACGTTGGCCGAAAATTCCCGGCCAATAATCGATGCGTGTGTACGGGGCATTAGGCTCCCTTCACATATAGGCGTTTCGGATCGCGGAGAGAATTGCCACGATTCTGCCCGAGTGATTCCCGTGACTTGCAATAGCACCACAAATGTGGCGGGATTTTGCCGCGATTGTCGCCTGATGAATTGCGGTAAAATCACACAAACAGAATCGAAGGACGCCTGATGCCCAAAAGAAGTACAAGAAGTGCTTTTGGGCATCAGGTGTCCCGCAATTCTGTTTGCGCAATTTTACTACAATTCATTGGGCGACGATCGTGGCAAAATTGCACCGCATTTAGGATGCCATTGCAAGTCACGGGTCCCACGGCTTGCAGTGGTTTGAAATCGCGGGCAGAATTGCAGCAATTCTGCCCACAATCCGAAACGCCTATATGTAAATGGAGCCTTAGAGGCGCCTCTGTTCTCTTTTTTCTGTAGTTCCTGATGGATTTTGCTTCCAATCCCCTTGTGGAGGCGCCATTTTTGGATGGACATTTTATGCGTACACAACCTATCACATTGCTATAATCTTTTTATATGGACTATAAACTCTGTGCAACGAATCATCTGAGTTTCCATTATTTCTTATGGGGAAATTTGCTTTGATATGCAAGTGCTTTGGATTACAAGCATGCTTCCGGAATGAATTATGCTTGCAATCCAAGGTTTTACTGTAATCAGGGTGCTGCCAAATTCTACACCTAGAGTTCTCCAACTTCCGGGGACTTGAACTAACATTTAATCCGAGAAGCAACAGGGTCACTAAGCTAGGATCCTCTAAAACAGCTGCTACTGTCCTCTTCAAGATTAGTAAGTAGTTCGATTAGTAAGTAGTTCATTAGAACAACAAATACTGTCTTCGGCATAGGCATTGGCTCGGTATAGTCATTGGCTCAGGTCAAGTCTTGATTAATTGTGTTGACTGTCTAGATTTTAGTGTCCTTGGATGTCTAACCTGATGAAGAATTATTAGTTAGAAATTCTCAACCACAGCCTTAGAACAAAGAACTTTGCTACACTTCCATAATGCTACTTTTTTATGTTGTGGTAAAACATATTTGTATTGTATTACAAGGGCAGTATTGTGGATTCTGGTCAAGGGCAGCTCACAAACACGCTTCATGAACAATAAAAAAAAAAAAAAAAGTATTTGGATTTACTGCATTTAAAGGATATGTAAGTGCAATCACTAATTTATGTTTTACCACGCTGCTTTTATTTCATATGTTGTTTTCAGACTTTTTAAAGCTGAACTCCAGACATTTCATGAGTCTTGAACAGTTGTACCGGCTCCTCTCCTGTACTGAAATTGCTCATTCGGATTTCACTGCACACTGTGAAGTTTTCACAATGTGCATTAGAAGCTCCAGCAAGTCAGGAACCAGGAAAGGCAAAATATAAACAGATTAAATTTCAGCTTTAAAGTGGTTGTAAAGGTTCAAGTTTTTTTACCTTTATGCATTCTATGCATGAAGGTAAAAAACGTATTGTGTGCAGCAGCCTCCCCAGCCCCACTAAAACTTACCTGAGCCCCTTCTCGATCCACCAATGTGCACAAGAGCCTCTGCTCTCTTGGGTCTCTCACTGCTCTTTCACTGCCAGAGAGCCAATGAGGAGAGAGAGGGGGTGGGGGCTGAGCCACGGCTGTGTGTGTGTATTGACATGCAGAGCCATGGCTAGGGAGCGAGCCTGCTTGGGTGCCCCAATTGAAAGCTGCGTGCTCTGGGGTCACTCGGCAGGAGAGGCCAGGAGCGCCGGCAGGGGACCCGAGAAGAGAAGGATCTGGGCTGCTCTGTGTAAAAAAAATGCACAGAGCAGGTTACTAAAACATGTTTTTTTTTAAACAAAGCAAAAAACCAAAAAATACTTTAATATCACTTTCAGTATTGAGACCAAAACCAAAAATGTAATATATGGGCTTTTGGGGGGTTTTTGGTGCCTCAGGCTAAGAGGGATTGGGACTTTAAGGGCAAGTGCATAGATATAGAAACAAGTATATAAATATATGATAGATAATGTTCCATTTAAAATAAACACAATTTTATTTACAGCAGATGTAAATCCATATATTGTAGAAAAGAAACATATATAGGTGAACAAAGTGCTTGGGGGTAGAGACCCCGGTGTGAAGGAAGTAATAAAGAAGTTGATTCAAAGATGAATCAGTGACAATGGTAAAAAAAAGTGACTTTTGGATAGGATTTCCACAGGTATTGAGTGGGACATTGGTCCCTTAGGAGGATCCTATTGCTGACGCGTTTCGGCTCACTCGGAGCCTTTCTCAAAAGCGTTGAGTCACTCTGTACTTTAGTCTATGAAGATAATATAATATATAGTTTAGATCTTTATTCATGTCAAGTGTGATTTCTGACATTATTTGAGAGCAATTTTACCTACATGGATATGGCTGACGGTTACTGCGCATGGCTCTCTTCATCCTGTTGCAAACGCAGCGGGATCAAGATATGCATATTGCCTAGGATGGTAGGATTGTATTAATAGGTAGTAGGACACATAGTATCTTTATGTCTTGTGGAATGGGTAAAACCACTTACATTTTGCATGAGCTGAAGGAGTTAAAATACTTCCTCCACGGGGAATAGTTTTCCCTCTCTTGTTTTCAGGTTGCTTGATCTAGGTTGGAAAAATGGTCTATGTTACCTCAAATTGCATAGGGTGTAACATAAAAAGTGACTTTGTCCCAATGGAGGTGTATAGCCTCCTTGTGTTTGTACAATAAAAGGTGACTTTTTGGTGCCCATTAGTTGTTGGACAATGAAGCGGTCCAAGGAGCTTACATTTTGAAGAAAAAGACTGGTGGGGGTGATCCTTCCGGCTAACGCAGGTTTCGTCCGTCCTCTTCCCTCGGTTGGAGAGAAGTGAGGACTTGACATTGATCCCCGGCCTTTTAAAGCCCTCCGCGCATGCGCAGTGACTGCTGCACGTTGGAGGGTTCGTTCGAGCGTGACGTGGCACCTTGAAATGCGCCTGCGCCAAGTGGATGCGCGCGCAGGCGCTGGAGTAGAGAGACGTTCATTGGCCGCCAGCACGGGAGGAGGGGCCCTCCTTTCCCCGTGGGTGATTGGATGGGTCCCGGACAGCCCCTACGACGATACGTAGGGGCTACCCGTGCTGGGTGCGATTGTCAGGGATGAAGGGGAGGGGGCCGATCTGCAGCGCTGACAGCTTGTAAACCATGCAGGCAAAAATATAAATAAAAGAATCATTCGGTAGTATATCTTATTATAAAAAAGGTATATTCAACTTAGTGGTATGTCAAGGTCTTGACATACCACTAAGTTGAATATACCTTTTTTATAATAAGATATACTACCGAATGATTCTTTTATTTATATTTTTGCCTGCATGGTTTACAAGCTGTCAGCGCTGCAGATCGGCCCCCTCCCCTTCATCCCTGACAATCGCACCCAGCACGGGTAGCCCCTACGTATCGTCGTAGGGGCTGTCCGGGACCCATCCAATCACCCACGGGGAAAGGAGGGCCCCTCCTCCCGTGCTGGCGGCCAATGAGCGTCTCTCTACTCCAGCGCCTGCGCGCGCATCCACTTGGCGCAGGCGCATTTCAAGGTGCCACGTCACGCTCGAACGAACCCTCCGACGTGCTGCAGTCACTGCGCATGCGCGGAGGGCTTTAAAAGGCCGGGGATCAACGTCAAGTCCTCACTTCTCTCCAACCGAGGGAAGAGGACGGACGAAACCTGCGTTAGCCGGAAGGATCACCCCCCACCAGTCTTTTTCTTCAAAATGTAAGCTCCTTGGACCGCTTCATTGTCCAACAACTAATGGGCACCAAAAAGTCACCTTTTATTGTACAAACACAAGGAGGCTATACACCTCCATTGGGACAAAGTCACTTTTTATGTTACACCCTATGCAATTTGAGGTAACATAGACCATTTTTCCAACCTAGATCAAGCAACCTGAAAACAAGAGAGGGAAAACTATTCCCCGTGGAGGAAGTATTTTAACTCCTTCAGCTCATGCAAAATGTAAGTGGTTTTACCCATTCCACAAGACATAAAGATACTATGTGTCCTACTACCTATTAATACAATCCTACCATCCTAGGCAATATGCATATCTTGATCCCGCTGCGTTTGCAACAGGATGAAGGGAGCCATGCGCAGTAACCATCAGCCATATCCATGTAGGTAAAATTGCTCTCAAATAATGTCAGAAATCACACTTGACATGAATAAAGATCTAAACTATATATATTATATTATCTTCATAGACTAAAGTACAGAGTGACTCAACGCTTTTGAGAAAGGCTCCGAGTGAGCCGAAACGTGTCAGCAATAGGATCCTCCTAAGGGACCAATGTCCCACTCAATACCTGTGGAAATCCTATCCAAAAGTCACTTCTTTCACCATTGTCACTGATTCATCTTTGAATCAACTTCTTTATTACTTCCTTCACACCGGGGTCTCTACCCCCAAGCACTTTGTTCACCTATATATGTTTCTTTTCTACAATATATGGATTTACATCTGTTGTAAATAAAATTTTGTTTATTTTAAATGGAACATTATCTATCATATATTTATATACTTGTTTCTATATCTATGCACTTGCCCTTAAAGTCCCAATCCCTCTTGGCCTGAGGCACCAAAAACCCCCCAACAGTACATACAGGGACGGAGGCAACACCTACTTACCTATTATTTTTCTAAGCAGCCTAAGGAAAAATACCCCCCTCGTAATATATGGGCTTATTCATCATTAGATGTGGTGACTGCATTTGTTTTCTTTTCAAAGAATTGATTCTTCTCTTTTTTCACCTGGTCATCTGGCCAAAAAAAAAAACAACCAACCTCATGTATTAGAGTGCCCCACTCTGGATGAAGGAGCACTGCATTGTCAGTCTGGGGGGGGGGGGGGTGTTAAATGTTTAAAAATGTTAAAAAATTGAAGCTCACTCTGCAGTTACGCAAGCAGTTTCTTTCCTTTTAAGAATAAAACGTTTACATTAATAAATAAAAGTTGATCATATTAAGCACTTTCATCAGTGAAAAATTGTTTGTCTCATCTCTAACTGCTACATTTGTAAGACAGCTTGTTTTGTTGAAAAACAACAGACTTATTGTCTGGATCAACAGGTGAAACTAAAAGAAAGAAAACCTAAACAAAGAAAACTAATACAGCCATTGATTGAAAGAATTGGTAAGCTGCAACATAATAAATGTTTGCTTTTGAGTTTAATACCGCTTTTAATCTGCAGCTTTGATTAGCATGATATTGGTGATCCTGCCATGAAGGCTCTTTTCATAATTTTGAAGAGTTTCATCTCACTTGGTTGTGGGAGGGTGCAGTGTGGTGCGGTGGCAGTAACTCACACACAGTCCAGCTGTAAATAAAGAGAACTTGTAGTTGGAATACAATTCACAACATGCCAGGAGGAAGGCAGCCCAACCGGGAATACTCACAGGTGAACAGAAGATCGTAGCAGAGCAGATCTCAGCCAAACTCACAGTATCTGTCTTGAGGAGCAGAATCCAGCCTGGCCAGTCCAAGCCCAAGCCCAAGTGGGGAGGTTTTCAGGAGAAGGATCGAATCTATATTTTTCCCCACTCTTCTGGAACTTTTCCCTGCCATTGTTACTGTCCCTGACAGACAGGTAACCTGTTCCTACATTACCCACATGCTAAATGTGCACAAAACTTAGGAGCAAGGATCATAAATAAGCTTTGCCTGATCCAAGATGGCCACCAGAGTCCCATGGGCCATTAGCATCCAACCGGATCGCTGCCTCAGTAACCCTGGAAACTATAGAGAAACCATGTTCCTCTTGAGTTCCTCTCCTTTTGCAGACATGTGCGGCTCGTTTCATTATGAATTGTGCAGCAGAGCATCATGGGAAATATAGTCTTAAAAGGGCACTGTATAATGGAAGTGAATGGCTGCAAAAACTACAGGAGCAAAAATCCCTGTATACAGAGGAGTCCGAGACACAGGACTGTTTTCCCGGGCAAGTCTAGAGACTTTAAGGTCTTTGGTGGGAGGAAGCTGGGCTGCTTGGATGTGTTGCCTTTGCTGAGGCTGCAAAGAGACTGGGGGCTCCTGCTCTGTCCACAAGAGCCTGAGGACTGAGCCGCAGAGGGATCATATGCTGTACCTACACCAGAGCTGTGGGACCCACTTCCGTAAGTGCCTAAATTCAGAGCTGAAAGACTGAGCTTGGTGAAGGCCTGGACCTGCAGAGAGACTGAGCTTTGTGAAGGAACGGACCTGCAGAGAGACTGAGCTTTGTGAAGGAACGAACCTGCAGAGAGACTCAGCTTTGTGAAGGAACGGACCTGCAGAGAGACTGAGCTTTGTGAAGGAATGGACCTGCAGAGAGACTGAGCTTTGTGAAGGACCGGACCTGCAGAGAGACTGAGCTTTGTGAAGGAATGGACCTGCAGAGAGACTGAGCTTTGTGAAGGACCGGACCTGCAGAGAGACTGAGCTTTGTGAAGGCCTGGACCTGCAGAGAGACTGAGCTTTGTGAAGGAACGGACCTGCAGAGAGACTGAGCTTTGTGAAGGAACGGACCTGCAGAGAGACTGAGCTTTGTGAAGGAACGGACCTGCAGAGAGACTGGGCTTTGTGAAGGAACAGACCTGCAGAGAGACTGAGCTTTGTGAAGGAACGGACCTGCAGAGAGACTGAGCTTTGTGAAGGAACGGACCTGCAGAGAGACTGGGCTTTGTGAAGGACCGGACCTGCAGAGAGACTGAGCTTTGTGAAGGAATGGACCTGCAGAGAGACTGAGCTTTGTGAAGGAACGGACCTGCAGAGAGACTGAGCTTTGTGAAGGACCGGACCTGCAGAGAGACTGAGCTTTGTGAAGGCCTGGACCTGCAGAGAGACTGAGCTTTGTGAAGGAATGGACCTGCAGAGAGACTGAGCTTTGTGAAGGAACGGACCTGCAGAGAGACTGAGCTTTGTGAAGGAATGGACCTGCAGAGAGACTGAGCTTTGTGAAGGAACGGACCTGCAGAGAGACTGAGCTTTGTGAAGGAATGGACCTGCAGAGAGACTGGGCTTTGTGAAGGACTGGACCTGCAGAGAGACTGAGCTTTGTGAAGGAATGGACCTGCAGAGAGACTGAGCTTTGTGAAGGAACGGACCTGCAGAGAGACTGAGCTTTGTGAAGGACTGGACCTGCAGAGAGACTGAGCTTTGTGAAGGAATGGACCTGCAGAGAGACTGAGCTTTGTGAAGGAACGGACCTGCAGAGAGACTGAGCTTTGTGAAGGCCTGGACCTGCAGAGAGACTGAGCTTTGTGAAGGAACGGACCTGCAGAGAGACTGAGCTTTGTGAAGGAATGGACCTGCAGAGAGACTGAGCTTTGTGAAGGAACGGACCTGCAGAGAGACTGAGCTTTGTGAAGGAATGGACCTGCAGAGAGACTGAGCTTTGTGAAGGAATGGACCTGCAGAGAGACTGGGCTTTGTGAAGGAATGGACCTGAAGAGACCGAGCCTTGTGGGGCCTGACTTCAGAGGACTGTAGCCTGCCAGGTGATCTGGATCTGGATGCCTGTGTACCAAGAGGGGTGAGCTAAACATCTTTGTTTAGCAGCCCACTAGGCATCTGCTGTACACTCTTAAAGGGACAACCACCTGTGTACAAGCTAAACACTTACACTTACAATTAGGCGCCAGGTGTTTTTCCATTCCAGGGGTACCCCTTAGTCAGAAACGCATACGCCCACCTGTTGTTTGGGCTGTATGCATAGTGTGCACACAAGGACCTTTATTTTCCTGAGTTATTTGATGCCATTATATAAACTCTAGTTTCACTAGTTATAGTTTAATTTAACATTGCTATGGTTACATGTACTGCCAACTTAGAGGTCCATGCTTATTTACCCACTATGGTATCCTTGAATCTGTTTATTGGCTTGTTGAATGATTAGTGCTTTGTTTGACTGCATTTCTTTAATATATTCATTTATTCTACCACCATTTACTTGGCCTATTTCTTGTGTAGTGTTTTAGAGTGTAGCATACTAATGCTTAGGTTACACAGGTGTGAGCGGCCTTCCTACTTATAACTGGATGTGTCAGAGGGGACCGAGCAGCTTGACTCATGGCAAAACAGAGAACCACAACAGAGAACCCACCATCACCAGCAGCTCCTGTGGGGGTAAGCACTACATTATATTAGATATCTGTCCATATGGTTTTAAACTCTCAGAGAGCATTGGATCTCATGCCATTGTATATTTGTGATTGTATTACAATTGGATTATAATATATTATGATATATAGGTGAATATGTGTATCTATATTGTGACATGAAGCCAGGAAAAACTATGAGTTGTATCCAGGATAGCAGATATACACTCACCAGCTACTTTATAAGGTACACTGGTCCAATTGCTTGGTAGCACAAATTGTTAATCAGCCAATCACATGGCAACAACCCAATGCATTTAGGCATCCAGATATGGTGAAGACAACTTGCTGAAGTTCAAAACTGAGCATCAGAAAGGGAAAGGGGATTTAAGTGACTTTGAATGTGGCATGGTTATTGGTGCCAGACAGGCTAGTCTGAGTATTTCAAAAACTGCTGATCTACTGGGATTTTCACACACAACCATCTCTAGGGTTTACAGAGAATGGTCCAAAAAAGAGAAAATATCCAGTGAGTGGCAGTTGTGTGAATGAAAATGCCTTGTTGATGTCAGAAGTCAGAGGAGAATGGGCAGACTGGTTCAAGATGATAGAAAGGCAACAGTAGGTCAAATAACCACTCGTTACAACCAAGGTATGCAGAATACCATCTCTGCATGCACAACACATCAAACCTTGAAGCAGATGGGCTACAGCAGCAGAAGACCACACCAGGTGCCACTCCTGTCAGCTAAGTCCAGGAAAATGAGACTACAATTCGCACCGGCTCACCAAAATTGGACAATAGAAGATTGTAAAAACATTGCCTGGTCTGAAGACTCTCAATCTCAGCTGCGAAAT
>NW_028119300.1:0-27898 GCF_965119305.1 Pelophylax lessonae | reverse complement strand
AGTCTTAAAACGCTTGTATTAGACACGATAACTGCATTTGCTCTCCAATGGCCTGAAATTTTATTTTTTTGGTCAAAATGACTCTGTTTTGGTCTCCAAGTATCAAAAAAGCCTTTTTAGTCAAAATAGCTGCATTTGGTCACCAAAGGTCTGAAAATTGTTTTTTGTCTAAATGACTGTATTTTTGTCTTTTACAGTCTTAAAAAGCCGGTTTTAGACAAGAAATCTGCATTTTGTCTCCAATGGCCTGAAAAAATGTTTTGGGTCAAAATGACTGTATTTTGGTCTCTCTATATTTTTTAGTCAAAATAACTGCATTTGGTCACCAAAGGTCTGAAAAAAAATTTTTAAGTCAAAATGACTGTATTTTTGTCTTTTAGTCTTAAAAAGCCGGTTTTAGACAAGATAACTGCATTTGGTCTCTAAGGGCCTGAAAATATTTTTTCAGTATTTTGGTCTCCAATTGTCTAAAAAGCCTTTTTTAGTCAAAATAACTGCATTTGGTCACCAAAGGTCTGAAAAAAAATTTAGTCAAAATGACTATTTTTGTCTTTTAGATTCTTAAAAAAGTCGGTTTAGACAAGATAACTGCATTTTGTCTTCAATGGCCTGAAAAACTGTGGGTCACAATGACTGTATTTTGGTCTTTTAGTCTTAAAAAGCCGGTTTTAGACAAGATAACTGCATGTGGTCTCCAATGGTCTACAAAACTATGTGGGTCACAATGACTGTATTTTGGTCTTCAAGTGTCTAAAAAGCCTTTTTTAGTCAAAAGAACTGCATTTGGTCACCAAAGGTCTGAAAACATTTTTTAGTCAAAATGACTGTATTTTTGTCTTTTAGAGTCTTAAAAAGCCGGTTTTAGACAAGATAACTGCATTTGGTCTCCAATGGCCTACAAAACTATGTGGGTCACAATGACTGTATTTTGGTCTTCAAGTGTCTAAAAATCCTTTTTTAGTCAAAAGAACTGCATTTTGTTCACCAAAGGTCTGAAAACATTTTTTAGTCAAAATGACTGAATTTTGTTTTTTAGAGTCTTATAAAGACGGTTTTAGGCAAGATAACTGCAGTTTGTCTCCAATGGCCTGAAAAAACTTTTTGGGTAAAATGACTGTATTTTGGTCTCCAAGTGTCTAAAAAGCCTTTTTTAGTCAAAATAACTGCATTTGGTCACCAAAGGTCTGAATTTTTTTTAAGTCAAAATGACTGTATTTTTGTCTTTTAGTCTTAAAAAGCCGGTTTTAGACAAGATAACTGCATTTGGTCTCCAATGGCCTGAAAAATTTTTTGGGGTCAAAATGACTGTATTTTGGTCTCCAATTGTCTAAAAAGCCTTTTTTAGTCAAAATAACTGCATTTGGTCACCAAAGGTCTGGAAAAAAATTTAGTCAAAATAACTATTTTTGTCTTTTACAGTCTTAAAAAGCCGGTTTTAGACAATAACTGCATTTGGTAACCAATGGCCTGAAAAAATGTTTTTGGTCAAAATGACTCTATTTTGGTCTCCAAGTGTCTAAAAAGCCTTTTTTTAGTAAAATAACTTTATTTGATCACCAAAGGTGTGAAAAAACTTTTAGTCAAAATGACTGTATTTTTGTCTTTTAAAGTCTTAAAACGCTTGTATTAGACACGATAACTGCATTTGCTCTCCAATGGCCTGAAATTTTATTTTTTGGTCAAAATGACTCTGTTTTGGTCTCCAAGTATCAAAAAAGCCTTTTTTAGTCAAAATAGCTGCATTTGGTCTGAAAATTGTTTTTTTGTCTAAATGACTGTATTTTTAATGTCTTAAAAAGCCGGTTTTAGACAAGAAATCTGCATTTTGTCTCCAATGGCCTCAAAAAATGTTTTGGGTAGGGTTGAGCGGACACCTAGATGTCCGTGTTCGACGGGTTCGGCCGAACTTTAAAAAAAAGTCCGGGTCCGTGTCCCGGACTTTTACCGAACTTTTCCCGGACACCGAACCCCATTGAAGTCAATGTGGACCCGAACTTTAAGGCACTAAAATGGCTCTAAAACACCAAAGGAAAGGGCTAGAGTGCTGCAAATGGCAGCAAAACGTAATTAAGAGCATGGCAAGTGTTCTGCAAACAAATGTGGATAGGGAAATAACTTAAAACAACAAAAAAAACAGAAAAATAAAACAATGTTCTTCTTCATCTCTGAAGGACGAGGCCCATATGGAGTAGGAGGGAGGTTGAGGTGGTGGTGGATGTGGCGGTGACATAGGCATGCGCACAGGGTGTGCCGGGTGTGCCTGGGCACATCCTTATCACCTAGGGCACATAGCATTGCCAGTGAGGAGATGGGAAAGATCTCCCTCGGACCTGCTCTGCTCGGATTAAGAGCATCATGGGCTTGGTGCTGAGGATTTTGAAGGGCCTTAAGGGCATTGCCTTGCCATGCACCCAGAGGAGGAAGGGTGCAGCCATGCATGCCTAATTCAACATGGGATGCTGTCTCTGAAGCCCATAAACACATCCATGCATCGGCAACTGTCCCTCCTTGTCTGGCCTTCACGCTGTGTGGGGAGGTTCTGAGGGTGCTGCCTGGGGAAGCGAGCATAGAAGCCAGACTTCTGTGTTTACAAGTGACAGAAGAGCGGTAACAGTGAATATGGCCAACCCGGGGCCTATATAAAAGGTAGGGGCCTGGAGCTGCAGCTCCAATAGCCCCTACGTTAATCTGGCCCTGAGGAGGAGGACGAGGTAACCAACACTGCTTCTTTTCACAAATTTTAAATGAGGGTACACGCCAAAAGAGTGAGAAAGAGCAAAAATGGAACAATGGGTGGGTAAGGTCGGTATCCATTGCTATTCTGCATAAGGTACGGAAAAGTCCCGTGGGATCCATGCCTGGTTCATTTTAATGAACGTGAGCTTGTCCACATTGTCTCTGGACAGGCGGCTGCGCTTGTCTGTTATAACGCCCCCAGCCGTGCTAAATACCCGTTCAGATATTACACTGGCTGCAGGGCACGCCAGCACCTCCAAGGCATAAAGGGCAAGCTCAGGCCATGTGCCCAATTTGGAGACCCAGAAGTTGAAGGGGGCAGACCCCTCATTCACTACATGTAGGCGTGTGCACACATACTGCTCCACCATGTTGGTAAAATGCTGCCTCCTGCTAAGACGTTCCATCTGAGCTGCTGGTGCTGCTGTTTGTTGTGGCGTGCTGACAAAGCTTTTCCACATTTCGGCCATGCTAACCCTGCCTTCTGAGGTGCTGGCGGTGCCCTGGTTGCATTGGCGACCTCCTCCTCCTCCTCCTCTGCCTTGTGCTTCCACTGCGAACCCGCTGTCAGATGGGAATGCAAGCAGCATGGCGTCTACCAGCGTGCGCTTGTAGTCGCGCATCTTGCGATCGCGCTCCAGTGAGTGAATTAAGGACGGTATGTTGTCCTTGTAACGGGGATCCAGCAGCGTGGCCACCCAGTAATCAGCACAAGTTAGAATGTGGGCAACTCGGCGGTCGTTGTGGAGACACTGCAGCATGTAATCGCTCATGTGTGCCAGGCTGCCCAGAGGCAACGAAAGGCTGTCCTCTGTGGGAGGTGTATCGTCCGTGTCCTCTGTATCCCCCCAGCCACGCACCAGTGATGGCCATGAGCTGGCCTGGGTGCCACCCTGCTGTGAACATGGTTCCATCTCCTCCTCCAGCTCCTCCTCCTCCTCATCCTCCTCATCCTCCAGAACTGTGCCCCTGCTGGACAATTGTGTCCCTGGCGTTTGTGTGTGCAGGAACCCACCCTCGGAGCCCCTTGCGAATGACTGCCCTGAAAGCCTTGGAAATGTTACCTCTTCATCCTCCTCCTCCTCCTCATCCTGTGCCACATCCTCTTCCATCATCGCCCGAATTGTTTTTTCAAGGAGGCATAGAAGTGGAATGCAAATATAAAGGGTTCGCGCTTAGGATAAATAGGTGTTAATGCTCCAAAATCAATAAAAATAATTATATAATAATTGAATAATTAAATCAATATAAGCTGCTGCAGGTAAAAAAGGTAATACCTCTCAAACAATAAAACAACTATGTACCTGCGCTGCTTATGTGTAAACACCTCAAAATATTGTGATTATATAAAGTGCTCGTGCAAAATTATACTGAGTGCAGCCTTAAAAAATTATATGTATATTACACAAGTACACACAATAAATATCAGTTATGAATACCATATATGAAAATGCCACATAAAAAAACTTGTGCAAATAAAAAACTTATAAATACAAATATGTATTATATACTATATAGTCCATGATAATGTTAAAGTGAAAAAAAGTCTCTGTGCTTAATTTAAGTGCTTCGTGCTCTAATAATATTAAAAAGTGCTCGTGCTCAATCCAGGTGAAGTGGTGCTCCCCTCTCAGCTCCCCACTCACCAGAAGTTGGATGAAAAAACGCCTTATCAATAGATAAAATGGAGTAGATCCCTCACTGGATCGCCAACAGGAACAAGGTACCGCACCACAAGCCTCTCACTCTATCTCCAGGTTATGTTCTCACGATTCATAAAAAGAAAGGGCCATCATGGTGCAGTATATCAGACTTGTTTATTATCACGCAAAACCAAATAACACTTACACTGTACAGGAAAAAATTATCGCCTTGTGCAAACCCGCGGGACGCCAAACAAATGGCCGTGCGTTCCACCCGCGTAACCGGAAGCCGGAAGCCGGAAGTAGTTGCAGCCGGAAGTGATGTATTACGTATTCGGACGGCTTGACGCGTTTCGCTCCGCCAATCAGAGCGTTCTCAAAAGCAAAGGCGTCACGAATACGTAGTACTATATATAATGGTATCAATAATGCAACATTGTAAACACCTGAGGCGGACCGGAAGTCAATCGCCGCCATCTTTGGACTCCCTTTACAATGGGCTGCCTATCAATCTCCATTATGGTGCACCCGGAAGTGCTATTGTGCCCCAAAAATGTATGAATATATGCAGCATATGAAATAAAGGCCACATACCATCATAATGTTATTATAATCATAAACCAATATATTGTTATAATACTAAATTAATTTGGATCTATGGCGACCCCTCAGTGATATGATATTTAACCGATCGAATTCCGGTATACCTTGATGGTTGCCCTGTTTATGTGTATACACAAAAAAGACCTAACATATTATATACATATACATTAGTATGCTGAAAACCATATACCCTATAATTTCTCACCATATTACAGCATACTGTAATCTATAAATACAATATAAATTTCATATTAAAAAACATAGTTGATAATAAAATATTTTATAAAATAAACAGATGATTATGAAAATAAATATAGAAATTAAAAATCATTTATAAAACAATTTATATCTAAATCTACATTTAAACCTGTCGGCACCATACTCTTAAGCTGCTGTATCCACCAAGTTTCATTTTGGGATACAGCCCTCTTCATGTGTGTACCCCTCCAATGTGGGCTGATTCTGTCTATTCCACAAAAAGTAAGCTTGGATGGATCCTTATTGTGGAATATCCTAAAATGGTTAGATAAATTATGTTTACGAAACCCCTTTTTAATATTGCTGACGTGTTCTCTGAGGCGTACTCTAAGTTCTCTTGTAGTGCGGCCTACATACTGTAGGCCACATTCGCACTGTAGTAAGTATGTCACGTGTGTATTGTAGCATGAGATAAATTGCTTTATCTCATATTTCTTTTTGGTAGTCCATGAAACAAAGTTATTTATACTCCTACGTTTGTCCTTACGGCACGTTGTACAAGCCACGCATCGCCCACATTTAAAAAACCCTGTTTTATCTAAAAAAGTTCCCAATTTTTTAGGGGGGTTGGGGATGCTCTTCACAATCTTATCTTTTAGGACTGGTGGTCTTCTGTAGATAAATTTAGGTCTACTAGGTAACATTTGTTTAAAAACCGGATCTCTCAACAAAATGTCCCAGTGTTTTCTTATACTCCTCTCAACCTGTTTATATTGCTGGTTAAACTCTGTGCAAAACGCAATGTCGAACTTTCTGTTGTTATCTTTATTTCTAGGTTTATCACTCAATAATACTTTTCTTTCCAGACCTCCCACTTGTTTTTTTACTTTATCTAAATTAGCTCTCTTATATCCCTTTTCTTCAAAATCCAAATTAATTTAGTATTATAACAATATATTGGTTTATGATTATAATAACATTATGATGGTATGTGGCCTTTATTTCATATGCTGCATATATTCATACATTTTTGGGGCACAATAGCACTTCCGGGTGCACCATAATGGAGATTGATAGGCAGCCCATTGTAAAGGGAGTCCAAAGATGGCGGCGATTGACTTCCGGTCCGCCTCAGGTGTTTACAATGTTGCATTATTGATACCATTATATATAGTACTACGTATTCGTGACGCCTTTGCTTTTGAGAACGCTCTGATTGGCGGAGCGAAACGCGTCAAGCCGTCCGAATACGTAATACATCACTTCCGGCTGCAACTACTTCCGGCTTCCGGCTTCCGGTTACGCGGGTGGAACGCACGGCCATTTGTTTGGCGTCCCGCGGGTTTGCACAAGGCGATAATTTTTTCCTGTACAGTGTAAGTGTTATTTGGTTTTGCGTGATAATAAACAAGTCTGATATACTGCACCATGATGGCCCTTTCTTTTTATGAATCGTGAGAACATAACCTGGAGATAGAGTGAGAGGCTTGTGGTGCGGTACCTTGTTCCTGTTGGCGATCCAGTGAGGGATCTACTCCATTTTATCTATTGATAAGGCGTTTTTTCATCCAACTTCTGGTGAGTGGGGAGCTGAGAGGGGAGCACCACTTCACCTGGATTGAGCACGAGCACTTTTTAATATTATTGGAGCACGAAGCACTTAAATTAAGCACAGAGACTTTTTTTCACTTTAACATTATCATGGACTATATAGTATATAATACATATTTGTATTTATAAGTTTTTTATTTGCACAAGTTTTTTTATGTGGCATTTTCATATATGGTATTCATAACTGATATTTATTGTGTGTACTTGTGTAATATACATATAATTTTTTAAGGCTGCACTCAGTATAATTTTGCACTAGCACTTTATATAATCACAATATTTTGAGGTGTTTACACATAAGCAGCGCAGGTACATAGTTGTTTTATTGTTTGAGAGGTATTACCTTTTTTACCTGCAGCAGCTTATATTGATTTAATTATTCAATTATTATATAATTATTTTTATTGATTTTGGAGCATTAACACCTATTTATCCTAAGCGCGAACCCTTTATATTTGCATTACATAAAAAAATATAAATATTTATATTTTTTGGTTCTGCAGCTATGGATTTATTTAGTTTAATAAGCACAAAGAAAATTAATTCTGAAGATATATTTTCACAAAGTTCTATTAATATGGATGTTGATCGCAGTCTTAAACAGCTGCGCAGTACTTTGGACAAACAAATTAGATCCTGGTGGGACATCACCACCTTGAGTCAATATTTAAAAGAAGGTATCACACCTAGGAGACTAAGGTGGGATGTGGCCCCAAATGATGGCCTAGAAACCAAAGAATTGGAAGACAGCTGGTATAATTTTTTCAATGGCTGCGAACAAAAACTCCTAGGTCTGATTATTTCAAGGAGAAAGACTAAATTAGAAATGCTAGAAAATAAAGTGAAAGGTTTAAAAGAGATACTAGACCCCTTTCTGGAGAATATAGAATACAAGGACAAAATGAAAAATATCCAGGAATATATTGCAAAACTAGATAAAGACACACAAAAGAAAAAGATTAAGAAGTTTCATAGAGACTGTAATGATTATAAACAGGGAAATGTGTACAAATGGCAAGAGGATGAGTCAGTTACAAATATAGAATCTCGAGAGACTACACCTGAGAGGGAGGTTACGTTTACCTTTCCCTCTACAACTCCCACTAGAACTCCTGAAAGTAACCCGCTAACCCCATTAAGGGACACAACAAATGATACCCCATATCAACAATCTCCAAGATATAATGTTCCAACACATAATAGATATGACCCCATCTCCCCTGTAAGTCCTGCCCCAAGAGAACATTATTATGAACAAAGACCAGAGGATTATTATTATAGACCCCCTTATAGAGGGGATTTTTGGGATCAGGGACAAGGAAGACCACCAGGGAGAGGACGAGGTGGTCCCCGAGGAAGAGGCCAATTTTGGGGTCCCCCAAGAGGTCAGAACTTTTGGAGACCGAGAGGCCCATACAGAGGCCCATACAGGGGACACAACAATACATATCCCCAACAAGGAGGAGGTCCTTACAGAGGACACAACAACACATATCCCCAGCAAGGAGGAGGTCCTCACAGGGCCTACAATGCATACCCCCCACAAGGAGGAGAGGCAAGAAGAGAGGATGCCGGGGAGGACAGAAGAAAAAGGAAAAGAGATGCATAGGCGCGGGAATTTTTAATTTAAGTAAAAAGGTTTTTAATGAGGATGAACTTAAAATTTTAGATAGAGGATTAAAATATGCACCACCGAAGCAAATAAACAAATTTAAAACTTTTATTGACCTGCATAAGTTTGTGAGAATTTTAAATATTAAAAAGCATTTTTTTAACAAACCAGCCACGAGCTCTTTAACAGATGATATATTTATTCATAGTGGTTTAACCACTTAAGCCCCGGAGGATTTGGCTGCTAAAGGACCAGGGGTTTTTTTGCGATTTTTTACTGCGTGACTTTAACGGACAATTGCGCGGTCGTGCGACGCTGTACCTAAACGAATTTGACGTCCTTTTTTTCCCACAAACAGAGCTTTCTTTTGGTGGTATTTGATCACCTGTGCGATTTTTTGATCACGCGCTATAAACAAAAAAAGAGCGTAAATTTTGCAAAAATAACAATATTTTTCACATTTTTTTATATGAAATTCCCCCAAAAAAAAAGTAAAAATCAAAATTTTTTAACATTTTTCGGCCAATTTGTTTTATGCTACCTATGTTTGGTAAAAAAAATCGCAAAAAGCGTATTTTGATTGGTTTGCGCAAAAGTTATCGCGTTTACTAACAAAGAGAAAGATTTTTGTCATTTTTGGTGTTTTTTTTTTTAACGCGTAATGGCGGCGATCTGCGATTTTTTTTTGGGTACTGCGACATTGCGGCGGACAGATCGGACCCTTGACTGACATTTTTGACACTTTTGGGGTTACCAGTGACATTACTGCAGTAATCAGTGCTATACATATGCACTGTTACTGCAAAAATGACACTGGCAGGGAAGGGGTTAACTTTATTGGGAAGGGAGGGGTTAAGTGTGTCCTAGGGGCGTGCTTTCTACTGTGTAGGGACATTGCTATTGGTGTAAAAGCAAAGATCAACCGTTCTACATAGTAGAACGGTCAGATCTTTACTTTTACACAGGGAGAACTGACAGGCAGCTTGTTTACACAAGCTGCTCTGTCTTTCTCCCTTCACAGGAGCGATCGTAGTGTGGCCGGCGGACATCGAGTCCGCCGGTCACACGCACTGACTTGCCTGTGAACGAGCCGCGGCGGGCGCGCGCCTCGGCGGGCGCGCGCTCGCTCGCTATAGGCTCGCAAGTCAGTGACAGGCGAGTGACGTACCGATACGTCACTCTGCCTGGCCGGGGCTGACCGCCGCAGTATATAGTCGTGCGGCGGTCGGCAACCGGTTAAGAAATAAATCTACATTTAATCCCAAAAATACCAGGAATCAATGTTTAGAAGTATTTAAAATGATGGTTGAACAGGATTTGGAAAATATTTCAATACACCCAATAAAAGGCAGTAAAGAAATTAAGCAGAGTATAAAAAAACTCGAGAAAGCGAATGATATTATTATCAGACCAGCTGATAAGGGGGGGGGGATTGTAGTAATGGATAAGGACCATTATATTGCAGAACTTAATCGATTAGTCGAGGACAAGGAAACATACATGAAACTCAAAGGTGACCCAGTAAAGAAATTAAAAGCAATGTTAATAAAGAAAGTTAAGAAGGCACAAAAAGAGGGTATCTTGAATAAGAAAGAGGCCAGATACTTAGTACCAGACCACCCCAAGAAACCCATCATATACCAAAATCCCAAAATACATAAAAGCACTACCAACCCACCGGGGCGCCCTATTATTAATGGAGTGGATTCCTTATACTCCAGGTTAGGAGAATATGTAGACTATTATCTCCAACCATTAGCACAAAAATGCCCAGCCTATTTGAAAGACAGCAAAGATTTAATCAACCGTATAACCAATATGAAAGTGTCAGAGAATACCATTTTAGCTAGCATAGACGTCAACTCTCTTTATACTAACATTAAGCAAAAAGATGCTAGCAAAGCTGTAGAGTGGGCCCTTAAATCGGAAAATAAAATCCCACGTGAGCAGATTGATTTTATATTAGAGGTTTTAAATATGGCTATGCAAAACAACTATTTTTGGCATGAAGGGCAATATTTTAACCAAACAAAGGGTGTCGCCATGGGGGCTAAGTATGCCCCCACGGTAGCTAACTTATTTATGAGTAAATGGGAGTCGGAAACAATTTTTAAACGACCCCACAACCCTCTCAAGATGTATGTTAGATACATTGACGACATTTTTATCATATGGGAGGGGTCTAAGAATTCTTTTATGGATTTTATGTCTGTAATAAATAACAATAAGTATGGGATTAGTTTTACGGAAAGTTTTAACACACAAGAAGTAAATTATTTGGACCTTACAATTTTTAAAAATGGTGACAATCTTTTTACTAAAACATATTTTAAGAGTACAGATCGTAATAGTTACATCCCCACTAATAGCGGACACCACCCAAAATGGATCTCAGCAGTACCGAAAGGCCAACTGCTGAGGATTAAAAGAAATTGTGATAGAGATAGTGACTTCAATGAACAAGCAGAAATTTTAATGAAAAGGTTTGAAGAAAAGGGATATAAGAGAGCTAATTTAGATAAAGTAAAAAAACAAGTGGGAGGTCTGGAAAGAAAAGTATTATTGAGTGATAAACCTAGAAATAAAGATAACAACAGAAAGTTCGACATTGCGTTTTGCACAGAGTTTAACCAGCAATATAAACAGGTTGAGAGGAGTATAAGAAAACACTGGGACATTTTGTTGAGAGATCCGGTTTTTAAACAAATGTTACCTAGTAGACCTAAATTTATCTACAGAAGACCACCAGTCCTAAAAGATAAGATTGTGAAGAGCATCCCCAACCCCCCTAAAAAATTGGGAACTTTTTTAGATAAAACAGGGTTTTTTAAATGTGGGCGATGCGTGGCTTGTACAACGTGCCGTAAGGACAAACGTAGGAGTATAAATAACTTTGTTTCATGGACTACCAAAAAGAAATATGAGATAAAGCAATTTATCTCATGCTACAATACACACGTGACATACTTACTACAGTGCGAATGTGGCCTACAGTATGTAGGCCGCACTACAAGAGAACTTAGAGTACGCCTCAGAGAACACGTCAGCAATATTAAAAAGGGGTTTCGTAAACATAATTTATCTAACCATTTTAGGATATTCCACAATAAGGATCCATCCAAGCTTACTTTTTGTGGAATAGACAGAATCAGCCCACATTGGAGGGGTACACACATGAAGAGGGCTGTATCCCAAAATGAAACTTGGTGGATACAGCAGCTTAAGAGTATGGTGCCGACAGGTTTAAATGTAGATTTAGATATAAATTGTTTTATAAATGATTTTTAATTTCTATATTTATTTTCATAATCATCTGTTTATTTTATAAAATATTTTATTATCAACTATGTTTTTTAATATGAAATTTATATTGTATTTATAGATTACAGTATGCTGTAATATGGTGAGAAATTATAGGGTATATGGTTTTCAGCATACTAATGTATATGTATATAATATGTTAGGTCTTTTTTGTGTATACACATAAACAGGGCAACCATCAAGGTATACCGGAATTCGATCGGTTAAATATCATATCACTGAGGGGTCGCCATAGATCCAAATTAATTTAGTATTATAACAATATATTGGTTTATGATTATAATAACATTATGATGGTATGTGGCCTTTATTTCATATGCTGCATATATTCATACATTTTTGGGGCACAATAGCACTTCCGGGTGCACCATAATGGAGATTGATAGGCAGCCCATTGTAAAGGGAGTCCAAAGATGGCGGCGATTGACTTCCGGTCCGCCTCAGGTGTTTACAATGTTGCATTATTGATACCATTATATATAGTACTACGTATTCGTGACGCCTTTGCTTTTGAGAACGCTCTGATTGGCGGAGCGAAACGCGTCAAGCCGTCCGAATACGTAATACATCACTTCCGGCTGCAACTACTTCCGGCTTCCGGCTTCCGGTTACGCGGGTGGAACGCACGGCCATTTGTTTGGCGTCCCGCGGGTTTGCACAAGGCGATAATTTTTTCCTGTACAGTGTAAGTGTTATTTGGTTTTGCGTGATAATAAACAAGTCTGATATACTGCACCATGATGGCCCTTTCTTTTTATGAATCGTGAGAACATAACCTGGAGATAGAGTGAGAGGCTTGTGGTGCGGTACCTTGTTCCTGTTGGCGATCCAGTGAGGGATCTACTCCATTTTATCTATTGATAAGGCGTTTTTTCATCCAACTTCTGGTGAGTGGGGAGCTGAGAGGGGAGCACCACTTCACCTGGATTGAGCACGAGCACTTTTTAATATTATTGGAGCATGAAGCACTTAAATTAAGCACAGAGACTTTTTTTCACTTTAACATTATCATGGACTATATAGTATATAATACATATTTGTATTTATAAGTTTTTTATTTGCACAAGTTTTTTTTATGTGGCATTTTCATATATGGTATTCATAACTGATATTTATTGTGTGTACTTGTGTAATATACATATAATTTTTTAAGGCTGCACTCAGTATAATTTTGCACTAGCACTTTATATAATCACAATATTTTGAGGTGTTTACACATAAGCAGCGCAGGTACATAGTTGTTTTATAGAAGTGGAATAGTTAAGCTGAGAACGGCGTCATTGCCACTGGCCATGTTGGTGGAGTACTCAAAACAGCGCAACAAGGCACACAGGTCTCGCATGGAGGCCCAGTTATTGGTGGTGAAGTGGTGCTGTTCCGCAGAGCGACTCACGCGTGCGTGCTGCAGCTGAAACTCCACTATGGCCTGCTGCTGCTCGCACAGTCTTTCCAGCATGTGCAAGGTGGAGTTCCACCTTGTGGGCACGTCACATATGAGGCGGTGAGCGGGAAGGCCGAAGTTACGCTGCAGCGCTGCCAGGCGAGCAGCAGCAGGGTGAGAACGCCGAAAGTGTGCACAAACGGCCCGCACTTTCTGCAGCAGCTCTGACATATCGGGGTAGTTTTTAAGGAACCTCTGCACCACCAAATTCAGCACATGCGCCAGGCAAGGGATGTGCGTCAAACCGGCTAGGCCCAGAGCTGCTATGAGATTTCGCCCGTTATCGCACACCACCAGGCCGGGCTTGAGGCTCGCTGGCAGCAACCACTCATTTGTCTGCTGTTCCATGCTCCTCCACAACTCCTGCGCGGTGTGTGGTTTGTCCCCCAAACAGGCAAGTTGTAAAACTGCCTGCTGTTGTTTACCCCTGGCCGTGCTGAAGTTGGTGGTGAAGGTGTTACGCTGTCCGGATGAGGAGGCGGTAGAGGATGAGGAAGCGGAGTAGGAGGAGTTAGGAACAGGAGGCAAACTGAAGCGCCCTGCAATCCTCGGTGGTGGAAGGACATGCGCCAAATTGCTATCCGCCTCAGGCCCATCCGCCACTGCATTTACCCAGTGTGCCGTTAGGGAGATATAACGCCCCTGACCGTGCTTACTGGTCCACGTATCGGTAGTTAGGTGGACCTTGGCACAGATGGCGTTGCGCAGTGCACACCTGATTTTTTCCCCCACTTGGTTGTGCAGGGAAGGGATGGCTTGCCTGGAAAAGTAGTGGCGGCTGGGCACGACGTACTGTGGGACAGCCACCGACATAAGGTTTTTAAAACTGTGCGTCTCCACCAGACGGAATGACAGCATTTCAAAGGCCAATAATTTTGAAATGCTGGCATTCAGGGCCAGGGATCGCGGGTGGGTAGGGGGGTACTTCCTCTTCCTCTCAAGTGTTTGGGAGATGGAAAGCTGAACGCTTCCACGGGACATTGTGGAGATGGTTGTTGGTGACCCAGGTGGTGGTGTTGCTGACAGATCGTCTGTTTGCGGGGTGGCAGGTGCCGGTATCACTACAGATGTGGCTGGAGCAGCCGAGACTGCAGCAGAAGAGGAAGCAGGATGAGCCAGAGACGTTTCTTGGTTTTGAAGGTGTGTACTCCACTGCAGCTCGTGCTTTGCACTTAGATGCCTGATCATGCAGGTTGTGCTCAGGTTGAGAAGGTTTATGCCTCGCTTCAAGCTCTGATTGCACAGGGTGCAAACCACTCGTGTCCTGTCATCAGCACATTTTCTAAAGAACTTCCACGCTAGAGAACTCCTTTGAGCTGACTTTGGTGCGCTCGTTCCCTTGCTGCGTTGGGCAGTAGCGGGCGTAGTGTCTAAAACCGGCTTTTTAAGACTGTAAAAGACAAAAATACAGTTATTTTGACTAATTTTTTTCCAGACCTTTGGTGACCAAATGCAGTTATTTTGACTAAAAAAGGCTTTTTAGACAATTGGAGACCAAAATACAGTCATTTTGACCCAAAACATTTTTTTCAGGCCATTGGAGACCAAATGCAGTTATCTTGTCTAAAACCGTCTTTTTAAGACTTAAAGACAAAAATACAGTCATTTTGACTTAAAAAAACTTTTTTCAGACCTTTGGTGACCAAATGCAGTTATTTTGACTAAAAAGGCTTTTTAGACACTTGAAGACCAAAATACAATCATTTTGACCCAAATAGTTTTTTTCAGGCCATTGAAGACAAAATGCAGTTATCTTGTCTAAACCGGCTTTTTAAGAATCTAAAAGACAAAAATAGTCATTTTGACTACATTTTTTTCAGACCTTTGGTGACCAAATGCAGTTATTTTGACTAAAACAAGGCTTTTTAGACACTTAGAGACCAAAATACAGTCATTTTGACCGAAGAAAATATTTTCAGGCCATTGGAGACCAAATGCAGTTATCTTGTCTAAAACCAGCTTTTTAAGACTAAAAGACAAAATATAGTCATTTTGACTTAAAAATTTTTTTTCAGACCTTTGGTGACCAACAAGAGTAATTTTGACTGAAAATGCTTTTTATACACCTGGAGACCAAAATACAGTAATTTTGACCCAAAAAATGTCAGGCCATTGGAGACAAAATGCAGTTATCTTGTCTAAAACCAGCTTTTTAAGACTCTAAAAGCCAAAAATACAGTCATTTTGACTAAAAAATGTTTTCAGACCTTTGGTGACCAAATGCAGTTCTTTTGACTAAAAAAGGCTTTTTATACACCTGGAGACCAAAATACAGTAATTTTGACCCAAAAAAATTTCAGGCCATTGGAGACAAAATGCAGTTATCTTGTCTAAAACCGGCTTTTTAAGACTTTAAAAGACAAAAATACAGTCAATTTGACTAAGAAATGTTTTCAGACCTTTGGTGACCAAATGCAGTTCTTTTGACTAAAAAAGGCTTTTTAGACACTTGAAGACCAAAATACAGTCATTGTGACCCACATAGTTTTGTAGGCCATTGGAGACCAAATGCAGTTATCTTGTCTAAAACCGGCTTTTTAAGACTAAAAGACAAAAATACAGTCATTTTGACTTAAAACTTTTTTTTCAGACCTTTGGTGACCAAATGCAGTTATTTTGACTAAAAAAGGCTTTTTAGACACTTGAAGACCCAAAATACAGTCATTTTGACCCAAAAAATTTTTTAGGCCATTGTAGACAAAATGCAGTTATCTTGTCTATAACCGGCTTTTTAAGACTCTAAAAGACAAAAATAAAGTCATTTTGACAAATTCTTTTTTTCCAGGCCTTTGGTGACCAGATGCAGTTATTTTGACTAAAAAAGGCTTTTTAGACACTTGGAGACCAAAATAGTCATTTTGACCCAAATTTGATTTCAGGCCATTGGAGACCAAATGCAGTTATCTTGTCTAAAACCGGCTTTTTAAGACTAAAAGACAAAAATACAGTCATTTTGACTTAACTTTTTTTAGACCTTTGGTGACCAAAAGCAGTTATTTTGACTAGAAAGGCTTTGTATACACATGGAGAACAAAATATAGTCATTTTGACCCAAAACATTTTTAAGGCCATTGGAGACAAAATGCAGTTATCTTGTCTAAAACCGGCTTTATAAGACCCTAAAAAACAAAAATACAGTCATTTTGACTAAAAAATGTTTTCAGACCTTTGGTGAACAAATGCAGTTCTTTTGACTAAAAAAGGATTTTTAGACACTTGGAGACCAAAATACAATCATTTTGACCCAAAACATTTGTTCAGGCCATTGGAGACAAAATGCAGATTTCTTGTCTAAAACCGGCTTTTTAAGACTGTAAAAGACAAAAATACAGTCATTTAGACAAAAAACAATTTTCAGACCTTTGGTGACCAAATGCAGCTATTTTGACTAAAAAAGGCTTTTTTTGATACTTGGAGACCAAAACAGAGTCATTTTGACCAAAAAATAAAATTTCAGGCCATTGGAGAGCAAATGCAGTTATCGTGTCTAGTGTTGAGCGAACACAGACTGTATTATTCGTGTTCGTACCGAATAATTGGATTTTTGTTACCCGAACACGAACACGGACACTTTACTGTATATTCGGGTAAAAATCCGTGTTCGGTCGTTTTATTTCCGGGTTTTGCATGCTTTGGCGCTCTTTTCATGGCGGGCTTTCAACAGCCAATCAACAATCGTTTAACTGGTGTGCCTTAAGCCATCCCAGCCATGCCTGCAAATGTCTCAGTAGCTGTGATTGGCCGTCTGAAGCATGTGACCAAGTCTTTATAAGTTCGAGGCAGCCGCAGCGGCGTCATTATGCTGCTTAGATCAGGGACAGAGCACACATCAACGTGCTGGCTGCTGATTAGGGAAAGATAGGCAGGAAAAAAACATTTGTGTCCGGATAGAATTGAGGGACAGGTCGGAGTGTTTAGGCAGGGCGAGTTGTAGGCATTTTAGGGATAGAGTCTGCTGAATTATAGGGTCAGTGTGTTCTACAAACTACAATCGATATTGCTGTGTGGGGTGGGGTCTGCACTTAGTTCTCCTGATCTACGATCTCTTCTCAATCCTGTTAGGGACAGAGTCTGCTGAATTTTAGGGAAAGTGTGTTCTACAAACTACAATCGATATTGCTGTGTGGTGTGGGATAGGAGATAGGCAGGTGTCAGTGATCCACATCCATTTTTCTGTGTGTGGGCTGCAGTGAACACAATCTTTTTGGGGTGCAGTGAACACAATCCTTTTGGAGTGCAGTGAACAAAATCTTTGTGGGGTGCAGTGAACAAAACCTTTGTGGGGGTACAGTGAACACAATCTTTGTGGGGTGCAGTGAAGACAATCCTTGTGGGGTGCAGTGAAGACAATCCTTGTGGGGTGCAGTGAACAAAATCTTTGGGGGGTACAGTGAACACAATCTTTGTGGGGTGCAGAGAAGACAATCCTTGTGGGGTGCAGTGAACAAAATCTTTGGGGGGTACAGTGAACACAATCTTTGTGGGGTGCAGTGAACAAAACCTTTGTGGGGTGCAGTGAACACAATCTTTGTGGGGTGCAGTGAAGACAATCCTTGTGGGGTGCAGTGAACAAAATCTTTGGGGGGTACAGTGAACACAATCTTTGTGGGGTGCAGTGAACAAAACCTTTGTGGGGTACAGTGAACACAATCTTTGTGGGGTGCAGTGAACAAAACCTTTGTGGGGTACAGTGAACACAATCTTTGTGGGGTGCAGTGAAGACAATCCTTTTGGAGTGCAGTGAACACAATCTTTGTGGGGTACAGTGAACACAATCTTTGTGGGGTGCAGTGAACAAAACCTTTGTGGGGTACAGTGAACACAATCTTTGTGGGGTGCAGTGAACACAATCTTTGTGGGGTGCAGTGAACAAAACCTTTGTGGGGTGCAGTGAACACAACCTTTGTGGGGTACAGTGAACACAATCTTTGTGGGGTGCAGTGAACAAAACCTTTGTGGGGTACAGTGAACACAATCTTTGTGGGGTACAGTGAACACAATCTTTGTGGGGTGCAGTGAACAAAACCTTTGTGGGGTACAGTGAACACAATCTTTGTGGGGTGCAGTGAACAAAACCTTTGTGGGGTACAGTGAACACAATCTTTGTGGGGTGCAGTGAAGACAATCCTTTTGGAGTGCAGTGAACAAAATCTTTGTGGGGTACAGTGAACACAATCTTTGTGGGGTGCAGTGAACAAAATCTTTGTGGGGTACAGTGAACACAATCTTTGTGGGGTGCAGTGAAGACAATCCTTGTGGGGTGCAGTGAAGACAATCCTTGTGGGGTGCAGTGAACAAAATCTTTGGGGGGTACAGTGAACACAATCTTTGTGGGGTGCAGTGAACACAATCTTTGTGGGGTGCAGTGAAGACAATCCTTTTGGAGTGCAGTGAACACAATCTTTGTGGGGTACAGTGAACACAATCTTTGTGGGGTGCAGTGAAGACAATCCTTGTGGGGTGCAGTGAAGACAATCCTTGTGGGGTGCAGTGAACAAAATCTTTGGGGGGTACAGTGAACACAATCTTTGTGGGGTGCAGTGAACAAAACCTTTGTGGGGTACAGTGAACACAATCTTTGTGGGGTGCAGTGAAGACAATCCTTTTGGAGTGCAGTAAACACAATCTTTGTGGGGTACAGTGAACACAATCTTTGTGGGGTGCAGTGAACAAAACCTTTGTGGGGTGCAGTGAACAAAACCTTTGTGGGGTACAGTGAACACAATCTTTGTGGGGTGCAGTGAACACAATCTTTGTGGGGTGCAGTGAACACAACCTTTGTGGGGTACAGTGAACACAATCTTTGTGGGGTGCAGTGAACAAAACCTTTGTGGGGTACAGTGAACACAATCTTTGTGGGGTACAGTGAACACAATCTTTGTGGGGTGCAGTGAACAAAACCTTTGTGGGGTACAGTGAACACAATCTTTGTGGGGTGCAGTGAACAAAACCTTTGTGGGGTACAGTGAACACAATCTTTGTGGGGTGCAGAGAAGACAATCCTTTTGGGGTGCAGTGAACACAATCTTTGTGGGGTACAGTGAACACAATCTTTGTGGGGTGCAGTGAACACAATCTTTGTGGGGTGCAGTGAACAAAACCTTTGTGGGGTGCAGTGAACACAATCTTTGTGGGGTGCAGTGAAGACAATCCTTGTGGGGTGCAGTGAAGACAATCCTTGTGGGGTGCAGTGAAGACAAACAATCCTTGTGGGGTGCAGTGAACAAAATCTTTGGGGGGTACAGTGAACACAATCTTTGTGGGGTGCAGTGAACAAAACCTTTGTGGGGTACAGTGAACACAATCTTTGTGGGGTGCAGTGAACAAAACCTTTGTGGGGTACAGTGAACACAATCTTTGTGGGGTGCAGTGAAGAAAATCCTTTTGGAGTGCAGTGAACACAATCTTTGTGGGGTACAGTGAACAAAACCATTGTGGGGTACAGTGAACACAATCTTTGTGGGGTGCAGAGAAGACAATCCTTTTGGGGTGCAGTGAACACAATCTTTGTGGGTAACAGTGAACACAATCTTTGTGGGGTGCAGTGAACAAAACCTTTGTGGGGTACAGTGAACACAATCTTTGTGGGGTGCAGTGAACAAAACCTTTGTGGGGTACAGTGAACACAATCTTTGTGGGGTACAGTGAACACAATCTTTGTGGGGTACAGTGAACACAATCTCATACTTCTGAAGCTTTGAGGGTGCTGCCTGTTCTATACTCCTCCTCCTCATCCATCCTTTTAGGTGTACAAACAATAGTAATTGGGGCCTAGTGTGCTTCTGTACGTGTGAAAAACATACACTTTTTTTGATCATATTTCCTATTCCGTTATTCAATAAAAACCTTTGGGGCTCAATTAAATTGCGGAATAGTCTGTGTCGGTACGTGTGAGATCCACCTTTCCAAGTTTTGGGGTTCATCTCATACTTCTGAAGCTTTGAGGGTGCTGCCTGTTCTATACTCCTCCTCCTCCTCTTCCTCATCCATCCTTTTAGGTGTACAAACAATAGTAATTGGGGCCTAGTGTGCTTCTGTACGTGTGAAAAACATACACTTTTTTTTGATCATATTTCCTATTCCGCTATTCAATAAAAACCTTTGGGGCTCAATTAGATTGCGGAATAGTCTGTGTCGGTACGTGTGAGATCCACCTTTCCAAGTTTTTGGGGTTCATCTCATACTTCTGAAGCTTTGAGGGTGCTGCCTGTTCTATACTCCTCCTCCTCCTCCTCCTCATCCATCCTTTTAGGTGTACAAACAATAGTAATTGGGGCCTAGTGTGCTTCTGTACGTGTGAAAAACATACACTTTTTTTTGATCATATTTCCTATTCCGCTATTCAATAAAAACCTTTGGGGCTCAATTAAATTGCGGAATAGTCTGCGTCGGTACGTGTGAGATCCACCTTTGCAAGTTTTTGGGGTTCATCTCATACTTCTGAAGCTTTGAGGGTGCTGCCTGTTCTATACTCCTCCTCCTCCTCTTCCTCATCCATCCTTTTAGTTGTACAAACAATAGTAATTGGGGCCTAGTGTGCTTCTGTACGTGTGAAAAACATACACTTTTTTTTGATCATATTTCCTATTCCGCTATTCAATAAAAACCTTTGGGGCTCAATTAAATTGCGGAATAGTCTGTGTCGGTACGTGTGAGATCCACCTTTCCAAGTTTTTGGGGTTCATCTCATACTTCTGAAGCTTTGAGGGTGCTGCCTGTTCTATACTCCTCCTCCTCCTCCTCCTTATCCATCCTTTTAGGTGTACAAACAATAGTAATTGGGGCCTAGTGTGCTTCTGTACGTGTGAAAAACATACACCTTTTTTTGATCATATTTCCTATTCCGCTATTCCATAAAAACCTTTGGGGCTCAATTAAATTGCGGAATAGTCTGTGTCGGTACGTGTGAGATCCACCTTTCCAAGTTTTTGGGGTTCATCTCATACTTCTGAAGCTTTGAGGGTGCTGCCTTTTCTATACTCCTCCTCCTCCTCTTCCTCATCCATCCTTTTAGGTGTACAAACAATAGTAATTGGGGCCTAGTGTGCTTCTGTACGTGTGAAAAACATACACTTTTTTTTGATCATATTTCCTATTCCGCTATTCAATAAAAACCTTTGGGGCTCAATTAAATTGCGGAATAGTCTGTGTCGGTACGTGTGAGATCCACCTTTCCAAGTTTTTGGGGTTCATCTCATACTTCTGAAGCTTTGAGGGTGCTGCCTGTTCTATACTCCTCCTCCTCCTCTTCCTCATCCATCCTTTTAGGTGTACAAACAATAGTAATTGGGGCCTAGTGTGCTTCTGTACGTGTGAAAAACATACACTTTTTTTTGATCATATTTCCTATTCCGCTATACAATAAAAACCTTTGGGGCTCAATTAAATTGCGGAATAGTCTGTGTCGGTACGTGTGAGATCCACCTTTCCAAGTTTTTGGGGTTCATCTCATACTTCTGAAGCTTTGAGGGTGCTGCCTGTTCTATACTCCTCCTCCTCCTCTTCCTCATCCATCCTTTTAGGTGTACAAACAATAGTAATTGAGGCCTAGTGTGCTTCTGTACGTGTGAAAAACATACACTTTTTTTTGATCATATTTCCTATTCCGCTATTCAATAAAAACCTTTGGGGCTCAATTAAATTGCGGAATAGTCTGTGTCGGTACGTGTGAGATCCACCTTTCCAAGTTTTTGGGGTTCATCTCATACTTCTGAAGCTTTGAGGGTGCTGCCTGTTCTATACTCCTCCTCCTCCTCCTCCTCATCCATCCTTTTAGGTGTACAAACAATAGTAATTGGGGCCTAGTGTGCTTCTGTACGTGTGAAAAACATACACTTTTTTTTGATCATATTTCCTATTCCGCTACTCAATAAAAACCTTTGTGGCTCAATTAAATTGCGGAATAGTCTGTGTCGGTACGTGTGAGATCCACCTTTCCAAGTTTTTGGGGTTCATCTCATACTTCTGAAGATTTGAGGGTGCTGCCTGTTCCATACTCCTCTTCCTCATCCTCCCTTTAGGGTAGGAAAAAATTTTATCGGGCCTAGTCTGTGTTTGTACGTGTGAGATACACAGTTTTTTATCCTATTCCGCTATTCAATACACACCCTTTTGGTGTAAAAAACATTAAATTGCGGCATAGTTTGCATATTTGACTGTGAGATACACCCGTGCGATACTGTTGTTCTTTTGTTCCGCTATTCAATAAAGACCTTTCTAGGTCAAGATCTTAAATTTCAGAAATATGAGGAGAGCGTCAAATAGGGGCCGTGGCCTGGGTCGTGGTGGTGCTGCTGCTAGAGCTCCTGTTGCAAGGAGAGGACGTGGTCGATCTGTGCCAGCTACACGCACAAGTGAAACACCTTCCTCAAGTGTGAGTAGGCGACAGAACCTGCATCAGTATTTTCTAGGGCATCATACGCCTCTAGAAGTGATGAGGCCAGAACACAGAGAGGCGATAGTAGATTGGTTTGCTGCTGACAGTGCCTCCAGTTCCTTCACATTGTCTCCCACCCAGTCTACTGCAGAAAGGTCAGAGTTGGCACCTGCAGCCAATGTCCAACCGTCTTTCACCTCACCCCCTTGCAAATCAGGCAAGCAGTCTGAGCCCCAAGCCATAGAGCAGTCTCTTATTCTTTTTGAGGACTCTGTCAGCAGGGTTTCCCAGGGCCATCCACCTAGCCCTGCCCCAGAAGTGGAAGAGATTGAGTGCAGCGATGCCCAACCACTTATTTCTCAAGATGAGTACATGGAAGGACCATCACAGCACGTCTCCGATGATGACGAAACGCAGGTGCCAACTGCTGCGGCGTTCAGCATTGTGGAGACCGACAGGGAGGGCAGGGGTGAAGACTGGGTGGAAGATGATGTGGAGGACGATGAGGTCCTCGACCCCACATGGAATGAAGGTCATGCAGGTGACCTGAGTAGTTTGGAGGAAGAGGCGGTGGTCGCACAGAGCCACCAGCACAGCAGAAGAGGGAGCAGGGTGCAGAAGCGGAGCGGCCGTGCCCTAGACACTACGCCTGCTACTGCCGAACGCAGCAAGGGAACGAGCGCACCAAAGTCAGCTCAAAAGAGTTCTCTAGCGTGGAAGTTCTTTAGAAAATGTGCTGATGACAGGACACGAGTGGTTTGCACCCTGTGCAATCAGAGCCTGAAGCGAGGCATAAACCTTCTCAACCTGAGCACAACCTGCATGATCAGGCATCTAAGTGCAAAGCACGAGCTGCAGTGGAGTACACACCTTCAAAACCAAGAAACGTCTCTGGCTCATCCTGCTTCCTCTTCTGCTGCAGTCTCGGCTGCTCCAGCCACCTCTGTAGTCATACCGGCACCTGCCACCCCGCAAACAGACGATCTGTCAGCAACACCACCACCTGGGTCACCAACAACCATCTCCACAATGTCCCGTGGAAGCGTTCAGCTTTCCATCTCCCAAACACTTGAGAGGAAGAGGAAGTACCCCCCTACCCACCCGCGATCCCTGGCCCTGAATGCCAGCATTTCACAATTATTGGCCTTTGAAATGCTGTCATTCCGTCTGGTGGAGATGCCCAGTTTTAAAAAGCTTATGTCGGTGGCTGTCCCACAGTACGTCGTGCCCAGCCGCCACTACTTTTCCAGGCAAGCCATCCCTTCCCTGCACAACCAAGTGGGGGAAAAAATCAGGTGTGCACTGCGCAACGCCATCTGTGCCAAGGTCCACCTAACTACCGATACGTGGACCAGTAAGCACGGTCAGGGGCGTTATATCTCCCTAACGGCACACTGGGTAAATGCAGTGGCGGATGGGCCTGAGGCGGATAGCAATTTGGCACATGTCCTTCCACCACCGAGGATTGCAGGGCGCTTCAGTTTGCCTCCTGTTCCTAACTCATCCTACTCCGCTACCTCATCCTCTACCGCCTCCTCATCCGGACAGCGTAATACCTTCACCACCAACTTCAGCACGGCCAGGGCTAAACGACAGCAGGCAGTTTTACAACTTGCCTGTTTGGGGGACAAACCACACACCGCACAGGAGTTGTGGAGGAGCATGGAACAGCAGACAAATGAGTGGTTGCTGCCAGCGAGCCTCAAGCCCGGCCTGGTGGTGTGCGATAACGGGCGAAATCTCATAGCAGCTCTGGGCCTAGCCGGTTTGACGCACATCCCTTGCCTGGCGCATGTGCTGAATTTGGTGGTGCAGAGGTTCCTTAAAAACTACCCCGATATGTCAGAGCTGCTGCAGAAAGTGCGGGCCGTCTGTGCGCACTTTCGGCGTTCTCACTCTGCTGCTGCTCGCCTGGCAGGGCTGCAGCGTAACTTCGGCCTTCCCGCTCACCGCCTCATATGTGACGTGCCCACAAGGTGGAACTCCACCTTGCACATGCTGCAAAGACTGTGCGAGCAGCAGCAGGCCATAGTGGAGTTTCAGCTGCAGCACGCACGCGTGAGTCGCTCTGCGGAACAGCACCACTTCACCACCAATAACTGGGCCTCCATGCGAGACCTGTGTGCCTTGTTGCGCTGTTTTGAGTACTCCACCAACATGGCCAGTGGCAATGACGCCGTTCTCAGCTTAACTATCCCACTTCTATGCCTCCTTGAAAAAACAATTCGGGCGATGATGGAAGAGGATGTGCCACAGGATGAGGAGGAGGAGGAGGAGGATGAAGAGGTAACATTTCAAAGGCTTTCAGGGCAGTCATTCGCAAGGGGCTCCGAGGGTGGGTCCCTGCACACACAAACGCCAGGGACACAATTGTCCAGCAGGGGCACAGTTCTGGAGGATGAGGAGGATGAGGAGGAGGAGGAGCTGGAGGAGGAGATGGAACCATGTTCACAGCAGGGTGGCACCCAGGCCAGCTCATGGCCATCACTGGTGCGTGGCTGGGGGGATACAGAGGACACGGACGATACACCTCCCACAGAGGACAGCCTTTCGTCGCCTCTGGGCAGCCTGGCACACATGAGCGATTACATGCTGCAGTGTCTCCACAACGACCGCCGAGTTGCCCACATTCTAACTTGTGCTGATTACTGGGTGGCCATGCTGCTGGATCCCCGTTACAAGGACAACGTACCGTCCTTAATTCACTCACTGGAGCGCGATCGCAAGATGCGCGAGTACAAGCGCACGCTGGTAGACGCGATGCTGCTGGCATTCCCATCTGACAGCGGGGCCACAGTGGAAGCACAAGGCAGAGGAGGAGGAGGAGGAGGTCGCCAACTCAACCAGGGCACCGCCAGCACCTCAGAAGGCAGGGTTAGCATGGCCGAAATGTGGAAAAACTTTGTCAGCACGCCACAACAAACAGCAGCACCAGCAGCTCAGATGGAACGTCTTAGCAGGAGGCAGCATTTTACCAACATGGTGGAGCAGTATGTGTGCACACGCCTACATGTAGTGAATGAGGGGTCTGCCCCCTTCAACTTCTGGGTCTCCAAATTGGGCACATGGCCTGAGCTTGCCCTTTACGCCATGGAGGTGCTGGCGTGCCCTGCAGCCAGTGTATTATCTGAACGGGTATTTAGCACGGCTGGGGGTGTTATAACAGACAAGCGCAGCCGCCTGTCCAGAGACAATGTGGACAAGCTCACGTTCATTAAAATGAACCAGGCATGGATCCCACGGGACTTTTCCGTACCTTGTGCAGAATAGCAATGGATACTGACCTTACCCAGCCATTGTTCCATTTTTGCTCTTTCTCACTCTTTTGGGGTGTACCCTCATTTAAAATTTGTGAAAAGAAGCAGTGTTGGCTACCTCGTCCTCCTCCTCAGGGCCAGATTAACGTAGGGGCTATTGGAGCTGCAGCTCCATGCAGGCCCCTACCTTTTATATAGGCCCCGGGTTGGCCATATTCACTGTGACCGCTCTTCTGTCACTTGTAAACACAGAAGTCTGGCTTCTATGCTCGCTTCCCCAGGCAGCACCCTCAGAACCTCCCCACACAGCGCGAAGGCCGGACAAGGAGGGACAGTTGCCGATGCATGGATGTGTTTATGGGCTTCAGAGACAGCATCCCATGTTGAATTAGGCATGCATGGCTGCACCCTTCCTCCTCTGGGTGCATGCCAAGGCACGGCCCTTAAGGCTCTTCAAAATCCTCAGCACCAAGACCATGATGCTCTTAATCCGGCCCTGGTCCTCCTCCACCGCCACTTCCACCTACACCGCCCATAGGTGTGCGCAGCCTATTGCATTAGGGTGTGCACCCCAAAGTTGAAATACACATGCATGTGTTTGCCTACATGTACATGGCCCCGATACATTACTCTCCCTGCTGGCAAAGAGAAATAGAGCAGAGCAGGTGCGAGGGAGATCTTTCCCATCTCCTCACTGGCAAACAGAGCGATAATGCTATGTGCCCTAGGTGATTAGGGTGTGCCCAGGTACACCAGGCACACCCTGTGCGCACGCCTATGACACCGCCACATCCACCACCACCTCAACCTCCCTCCTACTCCATATGGGCCTCGTCCTTCAGAGATGAAGAACATTGTTTTATTTTTCTGTTTTTTTTGTTGTTTTAAGTTATTTCCCTATCCACATTTGTTTGCAGAGCACTTGCCATGCTCTTAACTACGTTTTGCTGCCATTTGCAGCACTCTAGCCCTTTCCATTGGTGTTTTAGAGCCATTTTAGTGCCTTAAAGTTCGGGTCCCCATTGACTTCAATGGGGTTCGGTGTCCGGGAAAAGTTCGGTAAAAGTCCGGGACACGGACCCGGACTTTTTTTTAAAGTTCGGCCGAACCCGTCGAACACGGACATCTAGGCGTCCGCTCAACCCTAATCGTGTCTAATACAAGCGTTTTAAGACTCTAAAAGACAAAAATACAGTCATTTTGACTAAAAGTTTTTTCACACCTTTGGTGATCAAATAAAGTTATTTTGACTAAAAAAAGGCTTTTTAGACACTTGGAGACCAAAATAGAGTCATTCTGACCCAAAACATTTTTTCAGGCCATTGGAGACCAAATGCAGTTATCTTGTCTAAAACCGTCTTTTTAAGACTTAAAGACAAAAATACAGTCATTTTGACTTAAAAAAACTTTTTTCAGACCTTTGGTGACCAAATGCAGTTATTTTGACTAAAAAGGCTTTTTAGACACTTGAAGAACAAAATACAATCATTATGACCCAAATAGTTTTTTCAGGCCATTGAAGACAAAATGCAGTTATCTTGTCTAAACCGGCTTTTTAAGAATCTAAAAGACAAAAATAGTCATTTTGACTACTTTTTTTTTCATACCTTTGGTGACCAAATGCAGTTATTTTGACTGAAAAAAAGGCTTTTTAGACACTTAGAGACAAAAATACAGTCATTTTGACCGAAGAAAATATTTTCAGGCCATTGGAGACCAAATGCAGTTATCTTGTCTAAAACCAGCTTTTTAAGACTAAAAGACAAAAATACAGTCATTTTGACTTAAAATTTTTTTTTTCAGACCTTTGGTGACCAAATGCAGTTATTTTGACTAAAAAAGGCTTTTTAGACACTTGAAGACCCAAAATACAGTCATTTTGACCCAAAAAAATTTTCAGGCCATTGTAGACAAAATGCAGTTATCTTGTCTATAACCGGCTTTTTAAGACTCTAAAAGACAAAAATAAAGTCATTTTGACAAATTCTTTTTTTCCAGGCCTTTGGTGACCAGATGCAGTTATTTTGACTAAAAAAGGCTTTTTAGACACTTGGAGACCAAAATAGTCATTTTGACCCAAATTTGTTTTCAGGCCATTGG